>NC_134371.1:69124112-69277371 GCF_035582795.1 Mycteria americana | reverse complement strand
CTTTTTCATAAATACTAAGAAATCTTCATAATATCCCTACAAGATGACGAAGTATTATCCTCCTTTTTCATTTGGGGCTTTGAAATACCAAAGAAATTTAGGCCAAATGTTTTAATTTTTGGTGATCCAATTGGAGACATCTGGCACCTGGGTTACTGAGTTATTTGCATCCTGTTGCCTCTTCTCCCTCGGCGCATAGCCTTCACCGCCACAGCTGTAAAGGCAGTCAACTCGGTATTTTTCTAAACCAATGAAATGACCCAGCTGAAGTGACAAGAACACCAGTGCCAGAACAAAGGAGGCAGAAGTCAGCAGTCAAATGCGGGAGCCCAGCCTCTTTGCAGAAACAGACTTACGCCAGGACACAAACCAGTAAGTTCACCCTAAATAAGGGTACCTACTCGTATCTAACTAGTATCAAACATTACTGACACCAGGGTACAAGGCAGATCTCCCTGAAGCCATCTCTTTTCTTCCCATAGCCCAGCTCTACAACATACCCACCACAGACTTCTCTCCAGCACACAGCCCTGAGACAGATCCAACGTCTGTACTGAGCACGGTCCCGTGGGGCCAGTATTTCACTCCACATTTGCGCAAATGAGCCAAATTACAAACGTATAGACAGTCTGGGGTATGGTAAAAGGAGTTGCTGGGCTGGGCTTTGGATTTGGGGATTTTTTGTAGAGTACTTCATTCCGATACCACAAAAGTAATCTTTTAATATGTATCTAAAACTACAAAAGTTTCAGAAACAGAATTCAGCTATAATGAACTACCTTAAAAATTGGACAAAATATTAAACACAGAGCAGTACATCAAATAAGTGCACCTCTTCAAAGGTGAGTTACTTTGCTGGCTGCCAAGCATTAACGGTTCTACCATTTAAGTATAGTTATCCCTGCTATTAACAACACAACTCTCATGTCTGGAACTGTCACTCAATTCCATTTCCTTCTATGCTTCAATTTCCAACATGAACTTGCCAAAATCCAACCCAAAGTAAGAAACTGCAAGAATACCAGGAATACTGTTTCTGGATTTGCACATATAACCAGCTAGCAGGACGGGGGAATTTTCCTGGTTTTGTGCTAGCAGGGATTGAAGAACGAATGATGAAAAAAAAGAATGCTTTGTGATAGCTTTTTTTTTTTTCTAAAATAAAAAAATAGTCTTGGGTATTAAAAATAATTGACCACATTCTTGTTTTTCTCCAACCAAACAACCCTCATTCATCACGGCAAAAAGAAACCTTTTTACTTACATAATACATACACAAAAGCTCAACATATGGCATTACCTTCCGTAAAACAAATCAAACTGACATGGCCAAAATAAATGTTATCGCCTAACTAACATAATAAATGTGTATTATTTGTATATTAGTGACTACCTGCCCATTTTGCACGGAATTCTTCGCAAAGGATGCATATTTATATCAAAATTTTAGTTTTATGGCCAACTGTCCATAACCTGCCTACGGCTCTGGAGGTTAACCAGTCAGCAGAGGTTAGCTAGACAGCCCTGAGCAAAGAGCTCCTAGAGAAAAACGTGCATTTGACAGGAGGAATCCCGCGTGTAATTGCATGCCGTAAATTGCTGTCTTCCCCCCACATATGTGCGTAACGTAATTACGTGAATAACTACAATTGTAATAAGCACGTAAACTCTTGCAGCAACTCTATCCGAGAGGAAAGAAGGCTGCAGAGGCACAGAGAGCACCTCGCTCCGACTCGAATCGCTGAGATTCCCCCTGCACACCCGCATGGCGCTGACCGATGCGGGCTAGCGGGGACCTCGCCGCCTCAGGATCGGGCGAGCTTCTCAGCGACTCAGCGCCGAGCCGGAGGCGGGGGCAGGCCGAGGCCTGGCAGTCTCGCCGCGGCGGCAGCCCGCTGGCGGCCGCCATGGAGGCAGGAGGCGGGCCGCTGGCCTGCGCTGGGGGAGGGGAAGGGAAGGCGGAGGCGGCGGCCGGGCCGCGGAGAGGCGGAGGAAGGGCCCGCTCCTGGCGGGGCGGGGGAGGGGAGGGGAGATGAGAGGAGAGGGCCGCCACTCACTCGGGGGGGAAGAGGCGCAGCTCCTCGATCTTTCCGAGGAAGCCGAAGAGCGTCCGCATCTGCTCGGAGCTGGCGCTGGGGGAGACGTTAGTGACCTGGATCACGTCGGTGCCGCTGCTTGAAGCCATTGCGCTGCCGCCCGCTCCGCTGCTACAAACACATCGGGGAGAGGAAGAGCGCGTTAGGCCCGAGCAGCTCCTCGCTGCAGCTCCTCGCTGCGCCTCCTGCCGCCGCCGCCTCCGGCCCGGCCCGGCCCAGCCGCCGCGCACAAACCGCCGCCCGCCTCACCAGCCTGCCTGGGCCGCAGTATCCCACAATCCCCCGCCGCCGCCCCCCGCGCAGGCGCACTGCGCGCGGCGCGCGGACCCACGCAGGCTCACAGCCCGGGGCCCGCACCGAGCGGCCGCGGCTGCGCATGCGCGTGTCCCCGGCCTCTCTCGGGACCGCGCGGGGACGGCGCGTGCGCAGCCAGGCCCCAACGCCCGCGGGGGGGGGAGGGGGAAACGGCTCCGCCTCCGCGCACGCGTGCTACCCGCTCCGTGCGCGCGGGACGCGCCGCCCATGCGCAGGGGGGGCGGCTGGCGGGAGAGGCGTGAGGTGGCTGCGCATGCTGCCGTGCGCGGCTTGCCTGTCGCCTCAGGGACTGTAAGGCTGACAGAGAGGACTGAGCCTAAGCTGCCCTTTGTGCCGGTGGCACGAGGGCTCATCCCAATGGCGGCTGGGGTTGCAGAGTACTTCTGGTCAGCCTTTAGAGGGACGGGTGGGTCTCAGAGGCCTCAGCTCCAGCTGGGCTGGCGCGTTGCTAACAGCAGCCTGCCCGCGGTGTTCCAGATGGGCTTTTTAATGTTGCTTTCTCCTTTACAGCTGTAAGCTTAAAATTGCCGCATTTTAAACAGGCTAGGTCGAGTGGTATGTGAGTTAATTGTATTCATGTAGAGATGAGTGGAATAGGTATTTTGTTGCCTGAGTTCACTGAGATGAATGTACTTTGAGTGCTCTGTACATTTTCTGCTCTATCGCTCCTGGCATCAGATTGTAAATAAAGCAATTGGTTATTTTTGAAATCCATAAAAGAGATTTTCAAGCAACGAATATTAATCATTCCAGGAAGTTCAGCCCTCCCCCAAGCCCTTCCTGTCCATTGTTAGGATTTCTGCCTGTTAGGAACCAGCTTCAGCTTGCTTCACTCCTGCCCTTCCAAGTGTATTTCCTCTTCTGGGAACAAACACAAACTTAACTTAACTTGAAGACTTCATACAAAACTCTGCGATTTCCAGCACTGTTTGTTTTTAATACTCAGTTGAAATACCCAGCATTTTCTTAGGGAGTGCTGCCTGGCAACTCCCAAAGAGAGAAGAGACAGAAAAAAAGGGAATTAAAGAACAGCAGTAAAAAAACTAACAAGGCCAAAATCCTCGGTCAAGAGCCTAGTGCCTGCGGTATGATGGTTTCTTGAATCTCATGCTTATTTACCTAACGTGGTATTTGGTCCTTGGCTAATTAGTTTTAAATCCAATTGAACTACTAGTAGAAGCTCTTTCCAAAAAGGGTAATGTTTGAAAAACAAACCTGGTGTTTGCAAAGAGCTACAGCTAAAAACTGCAACGACTAAGGGGGAAACACCCCTTTGTCATAATTCCCTTCTCACCAGGAACTGCTGGTGGGGTCAGGCAGACATCGATCCCCCTCCCAGGTTAAATGGCAGAAGTGGTGACTGGTCCCTGTTAGTCTCCAGTACTGGTAGGCAGCCGGAATTTTTCAGTCTGTAGTATTTTTATTTAGTTTGCAAACTCTGGACTACAGGGAAAAGGAAAAACAATAAACTGATGTAAAAGTGCCTTTTCCTTTGGTATACCTCGTGTGTCTGTATAAAATATTCCCAGGTTATTTGGTCTGGATTCACACTGTGACAAGGGTGAAGACCTCAGCAAAAAGAAATGGGGGAGAGGAAGGGTGGGGAGCGAGATCTGCCTCAGATGGCGTGCACAGCTGCAGCCAATTTGTTGCCCAGTCTCCTCTCCAATAATTAGTAAGAATTAGAACCGTCAGTTACCGTTTCTAGTCCTGCTTCGTTCACGGGCCGTGTGGATTTGTACCAAATGCTCAGACTGCCCTTCAGGGCAGCGCTGCTGTTGAGGGGACAGGACCTCTCCTTTGTCCTCCCATTCCTTGGAGGGAGTTATGGCCAAAACAGCATCTGGGTGATGAAAACCACACGTGGCCCAGCTGTGAGCCGAGACCAGCACGGAAAGGGCCGTTTTCATCTCCCACAAAGGTGGCAGTCTGGCTCTTAAGTTTTGCAGGAGCCAGAGCCGGCTTGTACACCGACAAAACCCCTCGGGGAGATGCAAACGGCCCCTGTGGGCCTGCAGCCCCAGGCACTGCGGTGAACCCTCTCCGGGCATGGGAGGGAGGGTGGGTTTGCGGGCCGGCCCCGCTCCCATGCCGGGGCACCATTTCAGCGTCCTGGCTTCCACCCCGTACCGCCGGGCGGGAAATGGCCGGGGTCGGAGTCGGGGCCGAACCGAGCCGGGGGAGGCGATGGCCCGCTGAGCGCTCCGCGCGGCGGCTGCCCAGGCGGCTCCCCGCCTGAGGGGCCGCCCCGCCTGAGGGACCCCCCCCGCCTGAGGGGCCCCGCCAGGCCCCGCCCGCTCGGCGGGCGGCGGGGCGGCGCCGGCCCGGCTGTGGCGAGGGATGGCGGCGGCGCGGAGACCGCTGGTGGGGGACCCCCGCGCTGGCTTCAGGCGGCCGGCGGCGGAGCCGGGCCCCGCCGTGCCGCAGGGGCTGATCCGGGCGGCTCGGAAGAGCGGGCAGTTAAACCTGTCGGGCCGGAGCCTCAGTGAGGGTGAGCGCGGGGAGCCGGCCCCGGCCCCGCGGGGCGGTGGGGGAGACCCCGCCGCGGCTCCTGCCGCCCCGGGGCGGTGTGGGTGAGCTCGGTGCCGGCGGGGACGCGCTGTTTCTTGCCTTCCCTACAGCTGGCGGTTACACCCGCGCTTCCCCGCGCCTCGGCCGCGCCAAGCCGGGTTTGCTGCCGCGCTGGAAGCGGCGGTGCTGCCGTGGAGGGCCGGGGCGGGCAGGGCGGCCCGGGGCCTGCCGGCCGCGCCTTCCCGCGGCGGGGTGGGAGCCCCGGGAAGGCGGCTGCGCTTGTGCCGAGCCCTCGGCTCTCCTGAGAGCACACGGCTCTGCAGCTGGGGGACCAGGCGCCGGGCTGGCCGGTGGTCGCTGGCCGGTTGCGCGGGCTCGGCGTGCCTGCTGCGCTCGGGTTTACGCTTGGCAATGCCGGCGGGGCGGGAGAAATACAGGGGGAGCGACAGCAATGAACGTTTGCTGGCATGTGTTCGCAGCTTATCTCTCTCTTGGCTGTTGCTGGCAGGTTTCCATCAGCTCGTTATTGCAGGCTTTAGAAAAACGTCTCTAGAAAAAGTCGGCTATGTGTATGTACATATATATGAAAAGCACTGTGACAGTGGAACTATGAGAGTAAATATCAGAAGAATTTAGTTGACCCATGTATGTTTGTGTATGTAGTGCCTCAACACGTGTGGCGGATAAATCTGGATACTCCAGAGGAAGCTCATCAAAATCTCTCTTTTGGCGCTGCCGATCGCTGGTGGGAGCAAACAGATCTGACCAAGCTGATACTCGCCTCAAACAAACTGCAGTGTCTTTCAGAGGATGTCAGACTTCTGCCTGCGCTCACTGTTCTGGATGTGAGTACAATGATCCGTGACGGTAGGACTGTACTCTCTCTGTAGGAGGTGGGAAAACATGGTCTTAGATCTTTGTTTTCCGTTTCCCTGCAGTGGTGGATGTGTAGAAGGGGCATTGGTGCATTCTCAGGAGAAAGGAAAGATTGTTAAAGATCGCTGACAGTATACCCATTTATACGCTGGTACTGGGTACTGTTCTGTAGGAAGATCTAGGAAGTTTTATTATGGACACTGAAGGAAGAGCTATTACTGGATGCAACCACCGTTCGTGCACATCCCCCCCGCTTCATATATAATTTCTTAGCATTTACTATCAATTCAGTAGAATTTTGACAGATTGGCAGTTGCAATGCTGCTATTGGTAATTGCATTGAGGCATGTACATAGCTATTTTATACAAAATTATTCTGTGTATTAGGTTGGCTTGATTTGTTTCTGGGGTAGGGAAAGAAAACCTCCAAGGTACAAATTAGTAACTGTATTCTAAAAACTTTATTTTCCAGGTGCATGATAATCAACTGACATCACTTCCTTCTGCTTTAGGACAATTAGAAAATCTTCAGAAACTTGATGTCAGGTAAGTACTTGATACAGAACGAACATGAGAAATATTGCAGTGACTTCACAGCGTGAATAAGAGATTGCAGTATATTAAATTTTCTTTCAGAAAATTAATTTCAGATTTTTAACTAGAGAATACTAGTATGTTGAGAATCGTAAGTTTTGGATCAAACCTGATGGTCCTAGGTTTGTTAAAATCAATTTCACTGATTCTCAGAGTCATAGTCTCACTTGGAAGGTGAAAACAGTGAATAACCACGCAAAAGCAGTATCTACATTCATGTGCCTCAGTCTGGCAATTTTGTTTTAAAGGAACAAAAATACTTTTTGTCATGAATAATATACACTGGAAATAATTGTATAGATCTTGTTCATGCTGGAAAGTTTGTCTTCTGTTTACTGGAGTAATTTTGTAAATTTGTGCACAAGGAGGAAGAGGTTATGCTGCCACTGTGTGTGTGAACTACACAAAGCAAAAGAATGTAAGATCCAGCTGGAATACGTAAATTCAGATGAGGATTAAAAGTATTCTTGAACAAATAAACAAACATAATGCATTTCTCCTAGGAAACTAATCCATTGTAGAGAGCTGTAACGGTTGTAGGAGACAGATTTTTCTTAAAGGTGACAGTATCCTGAACAACAGGCATATGTGCACACTGCAGTGTGAGAATGTTTTGCCAAAGCCTGTCTCACTGCAGATGTAATTAACGGTTAGGCTGTGCCAGCACGGAATATCCCGTGTATCTGATGCTGGATGTGCTTCCTACTTGCTCTAGAGTCTGAAGAGTTTGTGTTTCAACACGCCGCGGGTGGCTAAGATCATCTGGCTGGTACAAGTGTTGTAACTCTAGTTTGGATAGCGTCATACGTAAAAGAAGTGTTCTTTATACAGTTATGTTCTTAAAACTACTTAGTAATTGGTTTTTCCCTTTGTGTTCCATGTTTCAATACTAGCCACAACAAACTGAAAAGTATCCCAGAAGAGTTGATGCAGTTGTCACATCTGAAGAGCCTTCTTCTTCATCACAATGAGCTGAGTCACTTGCCGGATGGATTTGGACAGCTTGTCAATTTAGAAGAATTAGTAAATTACAACTCTTTGAAAAATATTTATTTGTGCAGAAAGGCCAATTTATCCATGGTTTGCTACCGCTAATTAAAAAACCCCATAGCTTAGATAGCAGAACTTTGTGAATATTCTAATGACTTATGTAGGTTGTCAGTTATTACATGGCGAGGGGGTGGGGGGTGTTGTGTGTGTTTGAAACCAAGTTTTACCAAATATTTTAAGAAAAATCAAATCCCTTGTGATCCGTCAGTCACAGGAGACTTGTTTCTTCCATTCACATTTCTACCAGGGAGATCCTGAAGATGTCAGCCATCTAATTTTAATGTTCTGCCAGTAATTAACTTTGCAGTAGCAGTACTCGTGGGATATTTTAAACATCTCTATTTCTAACCTCTTTCTCTCTTCCTCTCTCTCTCTTTCTTTTTTTAATCTTCAGGATCTGTCCAACAACCATCTCACAGACATCCCAACAAGTTTTGCTTTGCTCATTAACTTAGTGCGACTCAATCTGGCTTGTAATCAACTCAAGAACCTGCCTGCAGATATCAGTGCAATGAAAAGTAAATTAGTTTCCTCAGATTATGAAATACTGTACAGCCAGTTCTGTAGTTTTGTTCAGAAATGTAGTGCATATTATTCAAGATTTAAAAGATGTATTCTTAAAGAGTTACTGTATTCTCAAGAATATTAGTTCAGAATTATTTTAAAAAATCAGCTACAGCTACTGTATATCAAACTTGAGTCCTCTTATGGTTCATATTTCTTGATAAATGGGACATGGAATGATCAGAAAAGTGTAAGGATGAATATTGTTCTGCTTGTTCTGCTTAGAAGTTGTTAGCCTTAAGTGCAATAAGCAATTTGACAAATTTTTTCTTTAGTGCATCTTTTGAGTGGCAAATAAAGCGTAAATGAGAGAGAGTTGAAATTACTGGAGAGGAAGAAACCATAAATTAGAGAGTGATGAAATTGAATTCTGATATTTGAATGTTAAATATCAAGCTGACTAGTGGTTGATATGAAACGCGTATTTTAATGGCTGTGGCAGATTTACAGGGACAGGAGGTGGACTGCCAGCTTTTATAAACGCTGTAGAAATTCCCTGCACATCTTTCTGAGGTGGTGTGCAATATTGGACCCTTTCTTGTTCCCTCCAGTCCTGTACTCTAAACAAGAGCTAGTATCTGGCAGTGTCACTGAAAGCGTTCCAGAATGTCCTATGAAGAACAAGTGAAAAGCAGATGCCTTGGTTTCAGAAATGTTGATGCTAACTGATTTGATTTCTTCCAAAATTCTGATTGCCAAAATGTTGTTATATTTATTTTAAAAACCAGGATATTTATGCTTCTGTAGAAAATGACTTTTGTTTTCTCTTTCTTTTCTGTTTGTCACTTGCACACTTACTTCTATAGGCTTAAGACAACTGGATTGTACTAAAAACTACCTGGAAACTGTACCTTCTAAATTAGCAACTATGGCATCTTTGGAACAACTTTATCTGAGAAAAAATAAATTACGTTCCTTACCAGAATTTCCCCCATGCAAATTATTGAAGGTAAGGTTTGAAATGGTTGGTTTACTGCAAATACATTTACAGTAAACTTTTAAAATAATAGCTGTTACTTTAAACACAATTTTTTGTGAATTGCTGTGATCAAAAGTTTATAATTCTGTGTGTAGAACTCTATTCAATACATCCCCATTTGCGATTACTGTCCACATTGGTCAATCTTAAGGTCATTTGGAAGACAAATTTGCAACAGTACTCTTCAGATTGGGAAAATAAAAGGAATATTTAGAAGACGAATGACTGAAAAACTAGATCTAATATTGCCTGCAACAGTTATTTTTTATCTCCAGGAGCATTTTCTGGATAAATTTACTTTGTTCACGATCATTTTTTTCGTTGTAACTGCAGAGAAAGTATACTTTTTTTTTTCCTTTTAGCATAGTCAGATCTTCCAGGTATTTTGTAGCCTTAATTCCCAATATGTTTAAAATTGAAAATTGCCTGCCTCAGAACATCAGAAATTTGTTACTCAACTAATAGAAGAATGATTGGGACAATTGAACGCCTATATCACTGTGTTGTTTCCAATGACCAAATCCATCAAAGAATGCAGATACCTTCTTAGTTCTGCATAACTCTCAACTCAGCAGTTAAAATCCCAAGCTATTTCAGCATTTTCTAACAAAATTCATGTTGATATGTGAAGTTCAGTGTCTTAGTGTGTGCAGCAGCATGTGTATGCTCTTTTTGGTCTAAAGAACCTTTCAATTTTTCTGTTATAAGTGAAAAATTTCCAACAGGGCCATGGAGAGGTGCCCTCTCAACTTCCTGTAACTTGGAATTCAAGAAAATTCTGGAGCAAAGGAGTTGTTGACAAGTTCTTGACAAATGCAGAGCAAATTTATTCCAGGCTTGGAAATGGAACTCAAAACTGAGGGTTCTGTGATAGTTTGAGAAGAGCTAAGTTCAGACTCGTGTCCCTGGATCTTTGGAGGCTTTGGTATTTCCTGTGCAGATGAAAGGGAATCAAGATCTGTGTTTTCTCCACATCGTCATTTGTTTTTGCCAATGCCATGATTTAGGAGATTAGTAAGTTATAAAGCAATTTTACTAGAGTAACGTAATTGTAGGTGATCTTTGTTTCCGTAGGAATTACATGCTGGTGAAAATCAGATTGAAATATTAAATGCAGAGAATCTGAAGCATCTGAATTCCCTCTCTGTATTGGAACTTAGAGACAACAAGATAAAATCAGTTCCTGATGAAATTACTCTGCTTCAGAAGCTGGAGCGACTTGACCTCGCCAACAATGATATCAGTAGGTAATATTAAAAACTGCATTATGTCTGTGCTGAGGCATAGCTAATGACACCTAATTCTATAGCTGATGTATTTCACTTTGTAAAATGTAATTAAAAAAAGACTCAATCATAAAATGAAGGAACCCTTTCTATATCGTGTAAGTGCTATGATTAAACTGTGCCTTACTTAAATGTAATATATTCCGTATCTTTTTATTTGAACCTGAGCTTCGGAATACCAGGCCATCTGACAAACCATTGCAAATTCCTTAGAATTTGTTTTGAATCTGCTTTGAAATGAGTTGCTTCCATTTGCAGATTGCCTTACACATTGGGGAACCTTCCTCAGTTGAAATTCCTGGCATTAGAGGGAAATCCTTTGAGAACCATTCGAAGAGACCTTCTGCAAGTAAGCACTATAGACAATATTTAAAGTTTGTTTATGTCACACAGGTACGTTATCCAAATTGTGTAGACAAAACACTTAAAAAATTAGAAAACATCCAGATTTCAAGTCGCCTGTGCAACTTTAACCCATCTCTTTTGTTTGTGTGTGTTGTGGTTCGGGTACTCTTTCCACTGGAGTCTGATGCAGTGCATAAGGTCATGAGGACTGTGGAATAAAGGAGGTTGTTGCTTTATAGGACCTGTTTCTGATTTGCTACAGAAACTAAAATATATATTGCAAATGAAGCAATGGATGTCTGGGAAAAAAAGGATAAGGCACCTGTCTGCTGCCTAATCCTGTTGCAGTCACAGTTTATTGCAGTGCTAGGCGAGTGCTTTACATCAGGCTTTTCCTAGATGAGCATGGATTTCTGTTTTGCATTTCCTACTTGCCTTAATTAAGGATCTAGGATCCAATTTCCAAAGCGTATTTGATGGCAGATGCATTTTGAGCAATGACAATCTGATGTGCTATGTTTCTCACGGATAACCTACACCTCAGATCTGCGTTCTCTCTGTAGGTAACCAGGAAAGTGAAGGTGTGAACTGTGCATGAGAAAACAAGTACATAGGGCAGCAGGGAGGCTGGAGCGTGGGCACTACTGCTGCTATAGAATTCCCTTTTATTTTTTCCCCAGCAGGCCCCTCTTCTTGTTGGTGGTATACATTACTTCTTTCTGTGCTTTTGTCAGTGTTATAAAATAAATGTTTACAAAGCACTGGGGTTCTCTAAAAATAAACAATGCTGAAGACTCTCTGTTGAAATTAAATTTTGTAATATCTGCCAGAAGAGGGAAAACATTGTGTATCTGCTAAGTGAGCATTGTATGCACTAAATTAATGAGCAGGGGTTCCGTGGATGTCACACAAACTACAGCCATACGTTATTTCAGAGCTCAAAGTTGGCTTAAAATGTACATGCAAAGGAGTCTGAGTTAGGGTTGCCTGGCTGCTTTAATTCTGGTATTCCCTAGCTTCTGAGGATTTACTGTCTTTCAAATGTAAGAGCATAGATGTATGTAATTTCTTGTGTATAAGTCAAATTTGTAGCAAACGACAGGTACAAGGATTCCATTATGTCATTTTATACTTATATTGTCTTGATCCATTACCAACACTGTAAATTCATGTAACTGGAATTTTATATGCCTATCTAGATTTTTTTACACTTGATTTAGAGGAGTAATTGATAAAGCTTGTAGGGTTCCCCAGGCACTTCTTAGCAGCAGGTAAATACTGAGATGAAGGATTGGCAAGGACTAGGGGGTAAGTATAGTCTAGCAGGCACAGATTCTTCTCTTGTCCATCCCTGCTCCGTCTGATCTTTTCCCCTTTTCCTCAGATCTCTCATTCAAGTCCCAAACCCATTCTTGTTTCTTGATAAATTTCCAGTTGTCTTCTGTGAAATGCTAGTCTCTCCTTTTTGCGTAACATACCATCGCCTGGCTGTTGAGCTTTGTCTTATTGTCTGCTGTCATGGTTTAACCCCAGCCAGCAGCTCAGGCCCCCCCCCCCACCCACTCGCTCACTCCCTCCCGGTGGGAGCGGGGAGAGAATCGGAAGGGTAAAAGTGAGAACACTCGTGGGTTGAGATAAAGACAGTTTAATAGGGAAAGCAAAAGCCGCGCATGCAAGCAAAGCAAAACAAGGAATTCATTCACCACTTCCCACGGGCAGGCAGGTGTTCAGCCATCTCCAGGAAAGCAGGGCTCCATCACGGTGACTTGGGAAGACAAATGCCATCACCCCGAATGTCCCCCCCCTTCCTTCTTCTTCCCCCAGTTTCTATACTGAGCATGACGCCATATGGTCTGGAATAGCCCTTTGGGCAGCGGGGGGCAGCTGTCCCGGCTGTGCCCCCTCCCAGCTCCTTGTGCGCCCGGCAGAGCATGGGGAGCTGAAAAGTCCTTGACCAGTGCAAACATCACTTAGCAACAACTAAACCGTCAGTGTGCTATCAACACTGTTTTCAGCACAAATCCAAAACACAGCCCCATACTGGCTACTGTGGAGAAAATTAACTCTATCCCAGCCACAACCAGCACATCTGCTTTCCTCTTCATGCAAGGCACGTGACTGTTACTCAGCTTTCTGTTTGACCTTCACCTTTTCCTTAAAAGCTTCCAGGTTCTTCCATACTGGCTTCTCTTGTCTTGCTCAGCTTGGCACATGCCACGCCTAGCCGTGCCTGCAGTCAGCCCCAGTCTCCTACGGCCTCTCTTTCTCAGTCTTTTGTCTTCTGTTTCTGTTGTCTCACCAGATCGCTTGTGAGAGTTCCTTCCTTTCCCACGTCCACATTTCCTTTATCCCCTCTGCATTCAGATCAGTCAGTCTCTTCTTGTGTGTAATACAGTTGCCAGCTAGAATGAGAAATGTTAATTCATATTCAGTGCTTCAGGCCAGTCCCTGTTTTAAAGCGTCAAGGAGGAGCATGTAAAATTGTAAGGAAAACATAGCTTTATCCTAAAACAAACGGGCGGGATGAGATTATGCTTAATTACTCATAGATTATGCAGATAGTAACTGTGACCAGTAGAAGTTGCTACAAGAGGATTGAAAGTCAAATCATTGGAGAATCCAGCTGTTAAAAATCCATGCAAATTATGTAAACTGCAGTGTTTTTCCCAGAGTTTATAATTCCAGACACAAAAAGTTACCGGAACACTGAACAGTCAGCTTCCTTGACAAATTTTAAATTTCTTCTCCAAAGCATAATTGTTTTAGATCTTTTTAAAGAGAAGATTAAGTTTATTTGAGCATTTTTTCCTTGCGCTTGGAACTGTCCCACTACTTTAGATAAAAAGGTAAAATGTGGAGCCTGAGGTAGTGACGCGGGATTGGAAATTTTCCACTGGAATAAATAAACAAAATTGTAAATAAGCAAGTTCATAAGCTGCTGCAAAGAGGGTTTTTCTACAGGAAGCATTAGGTGGCTTTTCTAGTCAGCAGTGCCATGGGCTCCTCCCATGTGACTGGAACCGTCATTCTCTGTGTCAAACAGGTACGTAAATACTGGCTGGCAAATGCTTACTGACTTTTTTTTTTTTTTTTAAAAGAAAGGCACCCAGGAACTTCTGAAATATCTAAGAAGCAAAATACAAGGTATGTTGCTCTATTGCATTGCATTTTAAAGAGAATCTTTCTAAGCAGTTAAAATAAAGTAGAATCTATGGAGGGTAGCTGTTTCAATCCGGTTTCCTTCAGTTATCCTGCAATAATAGAGTTTTCTTTATTCAACAGCTTGCTCTTATATTTTAGTGCCGTTTCTTTTTCTTACTCTGTTAGATAATACCAAATAACAAATGTTACTGAGGATTTATAATTTGGAAAAACAATTTTAAGTATTTTTCCCCTGGTCCCTTTATGCGTTTTGCATGAGGAATTGAAGTAGCTTTTTTGTTTTTCCCCTGAACACCATGGGAAGTTTACATAAGGGGTTCTTCTTTTTAAGCTTGCCATCTGTCTGCTGGCTTGGTCACAGTATGGAAGACCAGGTGGGATTTTGCAAAGGTATTATGTATTCTTCATTCATGTAATAACATGGGCAGTACAGTGCTGGGATTCCCAGAAAGTACGTGCATAAAAAAGTCTGCCTTTAAGTCTTGGTGATGCCGTGAACTCTACCATGTAGCTGACTAAGAATATAAAAAGTTTTGGGGGAGAAAGTAACTGATTATTTTAAACATCATTCTAATCCTGGCTTGTTAAACTTCATCTTTCTACTATCTAATAGTCTTGATCCCTACGTTCCCTATAGAAATAGTTAAAAAGTCATAAAGCAGAAAATCAGATGAAATATTTCAAGGGGACTATTCTCTGCGCAAATGCTGTATGTTTTTTTGCAGAATCTTCTCTTGGATTCACAGCTCTGCCTCTGTGGATTAAAAAGCACCTAAATGATTCTGTATCACATTTCTCTAACAGATACAGTACTTTCTAAAAAGGAACCGATAGTATTAAAAAAGCGGACAAAAGGTTGCTAGTTGCTTCTGCGCACTCAAGTCACTTTCCAGATTGATACCGGGGCTTCTAATTCCCTGAGATATTTTGGCCTTTTTTTTTAATTTTTGTTCTGTGTTTTCTAAACAAAATAGTGGAGATGACAGTTTATTTTTTATTGTATAGGAAACAGGCTGTCAGAGTCTTAAAGTAACTTGCATGCTGAGAAGATGAAGTGCTTTCAAAACAGGACTTCAGTTTACCATCTTGAGAAGTCTTAATCTTTCTTCAGTTTTAAAACATAAAGTAGGCAAAATGACTGAGTTCACAGGTCATGTTAAATATAATATGGAAATGATTATGGTGCACTTAAATGGCAAAAAATGCTTAACCTCTTAATTTAGAAGGGTTAATACATGCAAGCAACTTTTGTTGCTTGATAATACATGCAAGCAACTTTTATTGAAAATGGTGCGTGTGAATTTTCCTTTTTGTTCAGTGGGTTTTCCTGCCGCCTGCCAGAGGATGGCAGTATTAATGAGGTTACTGCAGCACATAAAACTGCTTCAAAATGTCAGGTTCCATGCAAATCTGACATATTATTAACTTGACAAAAGTTGATAGGATGCTAGAGTACAGACTCAGAAGCTTATGTGGTGAGCTGTAATAGATAATATAATTGTGGATAATAAAATCAGCTAATGTCTTGCATGTACAGCAAGGCTGCTGATTTTATTCTACCTGTTATGGCATCTAAGCTGGAGCTAAATCAGTAGCAGTCCTATTTTTGTAGAGGTTTAAACGGGAAAAAGTACTCTTTTTTTTTTTTTTGGTAGCTTTTTTTTGACCCTTTTGACCTTTCTTAATGAAAGGACAACTAGTTGCGGTTAGGCGGAATTGTTAGTAGACTTTTATTCTTGAATGGTGCTGAATTTCCATAGAGTTTTGTTCAATTTCTTCCAGTGGAAGTTGGATTTATCATATGTTTGGACTTCTAGCTCAGCTTCACGCTGCTTACGCGTATGTGAGTCCCTCAGGTGTGGTGCCACACCTCAGGTGTGCAGAGCAATGCTTTTAATCTGCATTTCTTAAACATTCAAAGTAGCCTTGCAAAGCCAATAGCTTTTTTGTGGGGGTTGTAGATAGTAATCAGAAGGAACTCTACAGAGGAGGGTGTGATGAAGGTTCATAAATAATAATGTTTTAACTAAAATTGTGGTCAGATTTGCTGCTCTGGGTGTAGGTGATCCAGATCATCCCTCCTAGCCCCAATTCCCTGTTTATCATTGTTTCTAGCTCCCCACTCCTTGGAAGCTTCTCCCTGATATAACAGCCAGCTACTGCTAGCATAACATCTCTATTGCTTCCTGACCTATTTTTTCAAAATCCAAGTCAAATCCTCTCCCCTCTGCCCAGCCTAAAAAAAACCAACCCAGAAACCCAGGCTTACAAAAAACCCTTACTAGAAAATTCTTGAAACAATCTGAATCAGATTGTATTGAGTTGAGCCAGAATGCAGGAAGAATTCAAAAGGGCGATGGCTGGTGCCTAGGGACACTAAACCGCTCCCTCCGGGTCGTTCAGAACACCACATCTGGCTGCAGCTGTAGTTTGTGTGACACTATACGTTTGTTGCCTGTAGATGATGTAACTAGCCCAAATGAAGAGCCTCCCGTGACAGCCATGACTCTTCCAAGTGAGTCAAGGATTAACATGCATGCCATAACTTCACTAAAATTATTGGAATATAGGTATGTGTTTTGAAATATTACCTATTCCTAAAGTTGTAAGAACGCTTTCCTATTTTTTGCTTTTTGTTTTGTTTTGTTTTCCCTTCGTGATACATACCAAACTGTCTGCAAATCCTGCTGCATTTGTGCGTTTTTCACTTTAATTTATGTGCTCAGGAATAGGCAGATTTGAATTGCAGGCTTTTTAAAGTTATTTCTTTGTATTATCAAATATTCCACAGTAGCATTCCTTTTAACTCACTGAGATGCTTAATACCTGCAGGTGCTTTTAGTGCCTTGTAAACTTCTTTAGCAGTTTGCATTAAGTCTTAGAACAGCTTGTAGGAGCTATCTCTTCAGTTATGTCTGAAATGTAACCGACAAGGTAACTTGTTAGGCTGGGAAAGGGGGAGAAAGCCCTGTTTGCTGAGAACGGCTGGGTGAAACGCATAGTCCTGCTGGGAGCTGGAGCGTGGCCAGGACCTCGCTGCGGTGAAAGGGCCGGGGTGGCTTTGGTCACCGCGTGTTCGGGAGCTGCAGACGGAGCAGTTACCCGAGTTACACAGCACTGTGCTGGGGATGTTTTCTGAGCTGAGTGGGGGAAATCTGGGTAATGCCCATCTTGCTACGCTTCATGGCCCAGTATGAAGCATTCAGACGTTTGCTGAGGGAGTGACGTAACTCAGCTCTTAGCGATTTCTCTTAAGCAGGGTAACAGAGCAGGGTGCCAGTGTGAAAGGATATTATCGCCCAGATGCCGTGTAGCATGGCGCAGTGATTGGTAGCTTTCTGATTAACAGTCCTTCAAGGACTTCAAATTGTAGATATTTATATATCTATTCTACGACTCATCTTTTTCTAAAAGAAGATGAAAATGTCTTGTTAATAAATAGGAAATGATGAACTTGTTCGTGTTACTCAGCTAAATGCTTTTCATTTCTTAGTGAGAAACAGGCAGCTGTGATTCCCGATGAAATGTTCAATGCAGTCAGAAGCAATCCTGTCGCCACTGTCAACTTCAGCAAAAACCAGCTGAATGAAGTTCCTCCAAGGTACTTTTGTAAAGGTCATTCTCTATTTGTTACTTTCTTTTCACTTTTGTTCCTCAGCATCTTGTGTTTTTCCTAATCGAGTATATTTACGCTTTCTGCTATGTATGTGTGTGTACACACTCACACGCACAAGTGAAAGTATATTCGAGATGCTGAATAATAGACTTGCACTGTTAGTACGAGTAGCACGCAGGTGGGTTCATTGATTAGCAGGAAGATTGCAGTGAAAAGAAGCTTGGCTATACTCTGTGGTGCTTCGTTACATGTTGGTTTTCACCTTGCTTTGCTAAGCATTGTGGAATTGAGTGGGGGGAGACTGCTGTGACTTCTCATAATAGTGAAGTGCTGTACTTAACTGCAGTGTGGTATTGCTGTCTCTGCAAAGCGGTCTTTTTCCCATATGAAGATAACCTGTGTGGATTCACCACTTTATTGGGCAACAGCTTTAGTATGATAGCTGAGGTTCTATTTACATTCAGTTTCTTCAGATAGCGTAATTGTTGGGTTTTTTAAGGAAGCCTGAGCAATTTCCATGCCTCTTTTCTTGATAGGTTTTGTGTCCCATCACATAGTGTTTGATATTATTGCACTTGTTACTTCATCCCCAGTCAAAGAAAGGCTTTCTGTTGACACTAATGGGAATAAGTAGTCTTTTTGTGTAAGGAGGAAGGTTACTGCATCTCTGATAGCCCAAGAAAATCCTGAAAGCTGATTTTTAAGGATACCGCCACATTTGTGGGGGTAACTTACCTCCATTCTTGGACCCGAGTGTGCTGAACATTTAACCTCTAGCACACAGAACTTGAAGAGGTGTGATCTCTTTGTCATGGAAAAAAAATCTCTTTTCACTACAGTTTGTAGAAAATCAATTTAGTGAGATCATGCTTGTGCCTCCCGTGCTTTTTCACTGCATGAGAAGCTGTGGCATTCATGGAGGAGGAAGGTGTGCCGCTGCTAGGTGCCAGAGGATTCAGTGGCAGTTCAGTTAGGAGAGATGAGTATTTAGCTCATTTAATTGCCTTTTGTTTTTAGGGCTAAACCAGAGATTCTGTTACACGGATTGAACAGCTAACTTCTTGAGTTGTTAAATATTTTACACCAAAACATCTTAATATAATACCCTTTTACAAGAAGCAGCAAATGCTGCGCTTCCTGGAATTTGTAATAGCAGAACAGTGGAAGAGAAATGAAAGATGGAAATAGAATAACAGTCTCTTTCTGTTTGTTCGACTGCTAAAGAAGATGGATAGTCTTTTTGTGAAAACATCTACAGGGCGGGAGATGGCAGTGATGGTCATCTGTGCCATAGTTTCTGAAATACCTCTTAACTGCATTTAAGTGAGCAGGCTTTTGTAGTACAATTCACTCTCCTCATCAGTGAGAGAAAGTTTGCTCTCCTAATCACTTTAGGAAGGTGATTCTGAGCTTTGTCTTTACATCAAGTGTAAGGCTCCAGGACAGGCAGCTTTCACAGGTGAAGTTTCCATTGTCTTCACTCCACAAAATTGGTTCTGAAATGTCAAGAAACATAGAGTGTCCTTGATTTGTAGAATAAAGCAGGTTTTTTTCAGTAACTTAGAAAATAGAATGCAAACACGAGCTTACATAATAAAAGTATATTCATATTGGGTTTCAGGATTGTGGAGCTGAAAGACTCGGTTTGTGATGTCAACCTTGGCTTCAATAAAATCTCATCCATTTCCTTGGAGCTTTGCATGCTCCATAAATTGACACATTTGGATATCAGGTTTGTGACGTGTGTTGGACTTCCTTTCTCAGTAACTTATTTTCATGCCTCTTTAAACCAGCCATCTGTTACAGTGGAATAGCAGTACTGAAATAATTTTTCATTTCCCAAAATGCCTCCATGACAGTTGAATGACCGGCAGATCTGAAATAGCAAGTGGCCTACATTTAGGCATTGGTTAAAGAAAACCACAAAAACCAAGTGGACAAGCTCTGAGACTTGCTGTGATGAAAGGTCTTGTCTTGGCCGTAAAAGGGTCTCAGAGGTGTTAAGTTGCTGTCTAAAAGCAGCCTCTCCTCCTCCCCTAAAAAACCCCGACCCCCCCACCCAAAAATCCTGGAGGGTAGCTGTGAGGTAGTGCAGTGAAGGTACAAACCCCGTTATGCTGCCTGAAACTGAAGCTGTCTGCAGGTATTTTGTTTGCAACAGGTAGTTCCTTACTGCCATTTTACCTTCTCTGCTTCTGAACAATGCTCATTGCATTTGTTTAGACATCAGGATCAGCTCACTGGCACTTACTGTCTTTGGCGTTTCACAAAATGAAACGTAGCAAAGCACAGTTGCAGAGATGGGTTTTTACTTTGGTTTGGTTTAAAGTCATCTGCCTGTGCCTGGAGAGAGTCCAGCGAGGGGCCACCAAGATGAAGGGACTGGAGCATCTTGGCCATGGGGAGAGGCTGGGAGAGCTGGGACGGCTCAGCCTGGAGCAGAGCAGGCTCGGGGATCTCGCCCCTGCGTACAAACGCCTGCAGGGAGGGTGCAGAGAGGACGGAGCCAGGCTCTGCCCAGCGGTGCCCAGGGACAGGAGCAGAGGCCGTGGGCACGCACGCAGGAGCGTGACCCGCAGGAGGGTCCCTCTGGACATCAGGAAAGGCTTTGTCACCGTGAGGGTGAACACCGGCGCTGGCACAGGTTGCCCGGGGAGGTGGGGGAGTCTCCATCCACGGAGATACCCAGAACCCAACTGGACGTGGTCCTGGGCCGCCTGCCCTAGGGGCTCGGACCAGACGAGCTCCAGAGGTCCCTGCCAGCCTCAGCCAGCCTGCGATGCAGCGACGTACGTGCTGCTGATGGAGGGGTTAGGCAGAAGATTGCAGAAATGGGTGATAATACGAGATTGATGAGGGAACAAGGCTGAATAGCTCAGTGATTAAGAATTTCAGTCTAAGTCTGGGCATCTTCTAGTGAGTGGTCTTTATTTTACTGTAATGGCTTTTTGTGTCACACTCGGGACGTACCTTGTTTGTCCTTACAAACCTGTCTTCCTTGTAGCTTTAAGAAGCTTCTGAATGGCTTCCTGTTGTGGGAAACACTAGGGTAACAGTAGCCATAAGCGAGCTTGTAACAGCAATTGGATACCAGGCTACATGGATTTTGAAGAGCTTTGGAGTTACCCTGCTGTTTCACTTTGGCACCAAGATCTGGGCAGTTTCACAAGCTTTCCTCTGAAACCCGAGGAGCTGAATTGCCAAGCGGGTTTGTGGAGTTGTTAGATGCTTCGAAACACGTGGGAATCTTTAGAGGACAGACTTTAAATCTCCTCCTGGCAGAAAGGAGAATGCAAACCTGGCTTGCATTAGCAAGCGTCTGTACTTGAGCATGGTCTTGACCCATTTATGAGGCAATTAATTGGTTTAAGACTGCACGTTAGCACCGACAGATGTGCATATTCTGTCTCTGTGGATTCTTAACTAAAACTTCATAGAAGTGATTATTGTTTGTCTTCATTTGATACACAGAAATAATTTTTTGACATCTTTACCGGAGGAAATGGAGGCACTGACAAGACTGCAAATAATAAATCTTGCTTTTAATAGGTGAGCAACTATTTAGATTTTTTTTTAATATACAATAATAAAAAGAACTGGGCTGAATTCAGTATGATCTTCCTGTGATGTAAGAATGAGGAGGCACTTAACAACTAGCTGCGAGCTTAAAAGAGATGAAGTGCACGTACTTCCTTACACAATGGGTAGTGTATTTTTGGAAATGTCTGCCACAAAAGTTTTTGAGAGAGGCAGTAGCAACCAGTTACAGAAGGGATTAAACAATCTTGTGAACAATATGTCAAAAAATGGCTACCAACGGGACTGCCCGCTGGCATCCGTAATACAGCAGTTCCGAATGATGGAAAAACGTGAGGCAGCGGTCGGCGGGAAGCAGCCGAGTGCTGTCCCTGAAGAGCATCTGCCGCTGTTGCTGTTGCTCGGGGCAGGGACGCCGTTCCTCTGCCTCGGCGGGGCACTTCTGAACTACAGGGAGAACAATCGGCCACTGTTCTCCTTCTGTACACCGGTGAGTCACATTCCGTGCGACACGCCAGCCTTGTCACACGAGCGCAGTTGGCCTGCAGCTCTGTTAGAGGTGCTGAGCTGTCGCCGAGCACGCTTTGTTCAGCTTGCCCACTGCGTGCAAGGTAGAAGAAGGGATGTGTTCTCCTTTCGGAGCAGCGTGTTTAAACGTGTGCCTTAAATAAACAAAGCTAAAATACTGTCTGATGTTAAAGGCTGCTAATTTTTTGAATGCCCTATTTCTGACTTTCATTGGTTTGCCTCCTTTTTCTTCCTGAAGATTTAAAGAGTTTCCCAGCGTCCTGTATCGCATCGTAGCCCTGGAGACTATCCTGCTCAGTAACAATCAGGTTGGGTCCATCGACCCCCTGCAGCTGAAGAAGATGGACAAGCTTGGAACACTGGACCTTCAGAACAATGACCTCCTCCAGGTGCCACCAGAACTTGGAAACTGTGAAACTCTGAGGTGTGTGTTTTAAGTGATGACCTGTTCGATAAAAATATATCCTGACTGATTTCTTCAGGGCATGTTTTGTCAGAGGAGAAAGTACTAACGAGCAGTGTGTTTGTTTGTAGGTCTCAATGCACAAAAAGGGTCTCTTGCCATTTGTAAAACAGTGCAACTTCTTCCATATTTCCTCAGTATTGTAGAGAACTGGGGGAGCGGTTTCATGATTTTTTAAAAAAAATGGAAAAGGTGTGTTGGTTTGGGTCAGTCTAGTGCTAGGGCTGAAGTGAGTACCTTGTCTGTCCGTACGTACACGCTGCTGGTGCACCTACAGACAAGGCAGGCGGGCGAGCCGCAGCACTACCTGTGAGTTAATCCATTTAGCTCCCTACCTGCGTGCTAACTCGCGTTGCTGCCAGAGAGACAGGATAACATCCTCTACGTGAGGTCTAAAGGGACGTGGCTGCGACTATCCTCACGTAATACACCCCAAAGGCGACAGTTGTGCCTAAGTAGTCTGTCGTGTCAGAGATGACAAATTACTGGTCCCTGTGGTTTTCCCCGTTAAGGATGCTTTCTGGAGGGACCTCAAAAATACAAAATAAAACACCACCCCCGCCCCTGAGCGGAAACCTCCACAGAGATTTATGTGTACTAAAGAAGAGCGGGCCAGCAGCTAAGCTAGAACCTGGAGGGTTACGATTCAGCACAGGTTTCCCCTTTTATTGTGCCATTTCTGTATTTCAGAAGTTCTCTTTCTTCTGGCAGAGGCTTGCTGAAGGAGTAGGGGGGGTGTGTATTGTGTGTCTACAATAACATACCACCACTGATGTATTAGCAGAAATTAGAATTCAGATGTCTCTAAGTTAGTGTGAACTGGGGAAGCAGAAATTAAAATTCTCTTAGTAGAGCAGAAGAGGTATTGCTTAAGAATTTCAGAAGGTTCAAAAAAATCTATATGGAGCGTATGAATGTGCTGGTGCAAGGAAAAGTCTTTATGCAAGAAACTCAGAGCCTCTCTGTTTCCCTAGGACACTTCTGTTAGAAGGAAATCCGTTCCGCACTCCCCGAGCAGCCATCTTGGCAAAAGGAACAGCTGCAGTGCTGGAGTACCTGAGGAGCCGAATTCCCGCTTGATACAGGAGCCTGCGTCCTTGGCCGGCTCGGGAATCAAAGTACAGGCAGAGTGTGACCCTACCCGACCCAACGCTGTATGCTTTTACTGCCTTCCTCCCCTTTCGTCAACTGTACCTTAACCTGGCCTGTGCCGCAAAGCATTTACAGTCCTGTCTGTAGTTGGCGTGTTAAGAAAGAACTCGCCTATGAAATACTTTCCCCTCGAGGCTGCATGTTTCAAGAGTGTGTTTTAAAATACCACAAGGTGTGCCTATGCTTTTTGTAATAAAGAATGCCACTGAAAGCTGCCTTCAGTAACAGTGAGAACGCCTTTTCTACAGCCAGGCTAGTTTTTAAAAAAACTGTCACCATCAGCGTATTTGAGCAAAAGCCAGGAGCCACTTTGATTTTTGTACGCCTGTTGTATAACCTCCCGTGAGGTATTTAGTCTCTCTGCACGGCTGTCTGAAAGACTTGGTTACTGCTCTGTATGTGATAAAATGCTTGAACCCTTAAACTGCGTGGTGAGGGTAAGGAGATGGTACGAGATGTACTGCGGGCTGCGCGCACCCCGCCTAAAAGTCGGCAAAACGTGGTTGATGTTGGTAGCTGCACTGAAACAATAAATGTTTCCTGTTGGATGTACGTTTTGAGTTCTTTAAGACTACGCTATCATTAAGTTTTCTAGCCAGTAATGTTGAGACACTTTTCATTTTTTTTATTTAAACACCCTTCCACGTCCTGAAAGTGATACCTTCGTTAACAACAGTAACGCATCAGGGCTGTTAACGGTAGAAAAGGAGGGGCTGCCTGATGCTGCTTGCTCTGCGACTGTACATCCCGTGCTTCTCTCTGGGCCCGCTGCAGGCCGGTGAATTGGAAATGGAAGTGAAGCAGAAGCCGGCCGGCTTCCCGCGGGTGGGGCGTCGCGTGCTGTGGTTGGTTTGGCTTTCAAACTGCGCCGGGCGCTGCCGTCAACGCACCAAGAGGCAGCGGCTGGCTGTTCTGGCTGTGTCGCTGTACGTACCGCGGAACGTGGGCAGGGTACGTGCGGGGCCTGCGGCAGCGCTACGGCCTAAGCCAGGGCCAGCGGGCAGGGTACGTGCGGCCAGGCACAGGGGCGGGCCGTGGCAGCTGCGCCGCTTCTGGTGCGTGAGCAGTGTCACCTCTTTCCTCCCAGTGCTGCCCTGCCCTCCTGCCAGCAAACAAACTTTAGTGCTGTCCCTATGTATGACTACTGCTTCTAAGGGCAAGCTGCTGAACTCTTTGCAATCTATAATTTAAAATCTAAAATTTAAAGTAAAAGACATCCTCGCTAAGCTTTAGGAATGGAAACGTGCCTCGCTCTTCCCTTCAGTCTCTGTATGAAGGCTGCCAGGCTGCCATCGCATGGGTATCCTTCCTGTGGCACGTGTTTAGAAGGAAAAATACGTGTAACGAAAGCATTTTCCGTTCTCCGCCTGTCTTTTCTGTAACACGCAACAATTAATACAGTTCAAAGTTCAACTTTCCAGGTTTTGCACGTGTCCAGAATTAACATAAAACACACTTACTCATCCGCAGGGTCTTCGCAGGCTCTCGGCCAGAGGGAGGAGGTGTGATGCACCGTGCCGCAGCTGCGCTGGACCGTGAGCCCCCTGAGAGACGGGCCAGGGCTGGTCGGCACGGCGGGAGACACCAGAGACCCGGTGCCTGGTATGAACCTGCTCTCGAAAGAGAGGGAGAGGGCCGGGGAGGGAAAGGCGCTGCCCATCGGAAGGACGTGGTGGTGGCTTTGTGCAGGAGGAAGGGTGGCTGCTTTGAGCTCGAACAAGTCACGAGCTGTTCTGTAGTTACTCGGAGGACGGAACTGCTGCTGCTCTCACCCCCCGACCCTCGCTTTTGTTTCCCCATCTTCCGTACGGCATTTGTACCTAAATGCAGGACAGGCTCAGCTTTTCTTCCCAAGCTTGCAGCCGCTCCGCTTGCAGATTTGATGTTGCGCCAGCGGCTGCGGCTGACCAAGGGGAGGTGCTCAGTTTCACGTCTCTCTCTGACGTATCTGGTAGCTACAAGGAGCCTGTCCCTCAAACGCCGCTTTGTTTGCTGGTAGAGGCCGTGACCGTTTCTGAAGCTGTACGTGAAATGAGCGGTGGGAACGGTGTAGGTACCGGGTACCTGCGCCCGTTCCAAAGGGACGGGTCGGTAATGACCCTCTCCCTTCCCGTAACCTGCAGAACAGCCTCTTTTGAAAACTCAGATCCTTTCCAGTAGTAAAAGGCGACAAAAATTAATTACAATAAGGTGACGTTTTTATTATTTGTACAATAAAGAGACTTTTTAATGTTATTCAAAACACTTTTTTAAATACTGAAAAAGTTGGGTACACCAAAGCCGAAAAATGGCTCTGCTATACACTGCACAGCATTGTTGTAGTCCCTGTATTTGTTCTATGTACAGAAGCATCTGCAAAATGCATTCTAAACACAATATGCACCTTACGGGTAAGTGTCATACATGAAAGAAAACGGGAAGGATACCACCGGCGTGTGCAAATGAACGAACAATAGAATTGATTGCACTGAATCGATAGATGTAAAATAGAGTTCTGAAGTACCTTTTTGCACATAAAATGAAGCAGCTTTCAAGTTCAGTAAGTCTTTATACTGCAAAAACCATTAAGTACATTCACAATCTATGTTAATAAAGTAGTAAATATTTCTTCATTCAGCTTTATTTACATTAATACTGTAATTAAACTGAAAAGTACAGTTAGTCGTTTGTAATATAGCAATCTTTTAACACATACAAAAATGACCATTTTCTGTATATAATTTAAGCTCAAAATCACAATTATCTCAAAATATTAATTACAATACAGCCATCTCCATCATAATTAAACATGTCTCTTATAAAATGGTAAAATTTTTAGTAAAGTAAGCTGTTGGTTCTGAACTGGATACAGTACTCACGAGTAGAAAACTGAACTGACGAGAGCGTTTGTTCTGCCCGGGGTGCGGGGCAGAGCCACGCGTGCGAGCAAAGAGACGGAGGCGGCCCCGGCTGACGGAGATGAAGCCTCTGGTGCCGCCGGCTGCGGCTGGGTTGGCGGAGCTGCGGGAAGCGCCCGTCAAGGGCCGTGGAAATTCTTAGGCAATGCAATGGTGTCACTCCCTTCCAGAATGTTTGCTGGAATTGTCCAGGAAGAGGATTGGCAAAAGGCTTTTTTTTTTTTTTTTTTTTTTTTTTTTAAGAGAAATGATTTAGACACTCTGATTTGCAAATACAATCTTTTGAAATTTGCTTTTCCGTGCAAGCTGGCGTTAGGCGCCCGGCAGGCGTTCCGCGGGGCAGAGCGTCCTTGCCCGGCCTCTGGCTGCCACTGCTGTGCCGCACACGTGGCTTGATGCCCGCCGTCACACATACCCAAACCGAAGGTGTGCAAAACAAAACCAAACCACCAATTAATTCATATCCTATCCAAACTACTGGCCTGAAAGTTGTATCGTTACGTTGTATTCCACTCACGCTGGCAAGACTGACAAGTAAGTGAAATAAATCCTTACATCCGATTGCCTGAAAATGAAATGGTGGGTCTTTGTGCGCTTGCTTAAAATGGGACTTTTGAAGGCAGAAGACGGGGGGAGAGCGCTGAGGCGGGATGGGAGCTGGCACGCGCTAGCCCAGCGGGAGGGAGCTCAAACTTCAGGTACAATTTTATTCTCATTTGGAAGTTCTACGTGTAAAATCGCACCAGTTAAAAAGCCTGCTAAGGCAGGCGGTGACTCCACAGCCCGCCACCGAGGCTTATCACCGCCTGCGCCTGTTCACGATTTCGGGAAACGGCTGCTGTGCCAAAGCCTATTTCTGCTTTACAGGGCCTGCCTGGCTGCGTGGGCGAGGGGCAGCGGTGAACCACCGCCCCCGAGCTTGGCTCCCACAGGGAGGCTGGGCAGCACGGCCCCCGGCGCGCACCCTCCTCCTGGAGCCGCGGGTCCCGGCAGGGTGGGTGCCCGCTGCCCGGCCCCCGGTACGGACCCTGCCGCTTCGCTCCAGACCAGAGCCTGCCCGCGAGCAGACTGAAATGTATGGGTTTTCATTTAATACTGTCTTTGCATTTCCTGTTGCATATATCTCTATCAGATATATACATATATACACACACATCTATAAATAAGCATTTTTTTTTGATTGCATAAGGCAATTAAATGCTATATTACAAGCCAGCGAGGTTTAACCAAGGAACGGCTTTACATTCAAAGTGCCTACTAGCAACAGTGAACTCATCTCCTGAACGTTTCATACTGTAATTTTTAGTTGGATTTTTGGCTCGTGAAGCTTAGTGGTGTTCTACAGCATCAGCGGTTGCACTTTTCAGGTGTTCCTGTGTGAGCTAAAAATATGGCTATTACAGCAACGCTTCCAAGGCCTTTTCCTTCCTGCTCAGGAGGAGGCCACCCTGGAAAAGCCTCAGCGGTCCTTCAGGCTGAGGGCTCCCAGGGAACCCCGGCCACGGCTGCATTTGCTGTCCCCTCCCAACTCGGCGCTGGGCGCTTACCCCTCGGCTCGGCTCTCGGCTCTCGGCTGTCACCTACGCTCAGCTGTGTCCTGCCCGGGCACCCGCGCTGAGACGCTGGCCGGGCCCGGCCGTCCCTGGCTGGCACACCCTGTCCCCACCTCAGGAGCTGGCGTAGTGCCACGAAACACAGATGCAGACATGGACGTGTTCAAAAATACCTTGGCAAACATCAAAACAGCTTTGAGGACGTTAAATGATCGCTAGTATGAAAAACTGGCTTCTAAATGTCATAGTTTATCAACACCCAGATAAAAACCGCAAGCTGTGAATGGGAAAATGGGTGAATTATTAAGCCTGGAGAGTCCTGCAGGCTTCCTGGGGTCTGGGCTTAGCTTTTTCCTCAAACTAAGAAAAGCATTTTGGAAGCACCTTCCCCCCCCCCCCCCCTTTTTTTTTCCCTCCCCCCCTTTTTTTTCCCCTTAAGAGCTGCCTTGAGAAGACTGCAGAAAAGCAAACGAGCTCCCACCAGTCTGGCCACTGGGCTTTGGGCACCCCGGGTACGCGGCGGAGGGGCCCCGCCGTGGGTTACGGGGTACGAGGGGCAGCACAGGAAGGGGAGCTCTGGCACCGACCGCTGAGCTCCTTAGAACCTGTTACAAAACGAGGATAAGAGAATTCCATCGCAGGCTTCCTTTTTGAATCTAGCCCTTCCCTGAGGATCGTTAGTTGTTTATTGCATGGAAAAAATCTCACAACGGCGGACCGCGCGTTCCCAGCTACCAGACCTAGTGCCAGGGACCGCGCGCTGCGGCACTACGGCGAAAACCTGGCGGGGCAGAGCTGCCGGCCGCAGGCTGGGCTTCCCCGGCATTTCCAACACAGCCTGTTTCGGTCAGGGTGAAAATTTCCCTTAGTAGCTGTAGAAAGATACTGACTTCGAGTGCTTGTATAGTCAGCGTGGAGAACACACGGTGTATTCGGGCGTGCCGAACAGCCTGAAGAAAGGAAATGCTCTGCACTCTGAGACCGTGCTTGCCTGGATCAAAATTCATTCACGCACATGAAAATGAACCCACACGTGGAATTCACCTCAGGGTGAACCCTCACCCGCCTCCAGCACTTGCCATATTATCGTATTTAGTTTAAAAAAAAAAATCATAATTACGTGCAAAGCATGCACATAACCTGGTACCCGACCTGCAAACAGGGTTGTACGTGACTGTGTCTGTGAGGTTACAGGAGACCTTCCAGGAAAGACAAAAGGTGCAAGTTGTTTTGACGGACTAACATAAAAATCCTAAGTAGTCCCATTAAAGTAATTTTAATTGCTCATAATACTAGTGCTAGAAACGTCATTTCAGCCAATTTGAATAAAAATAATGCCAAAAAGAAAATATTTGGTATTTTGGGGGGGGGGCTGATGTTAAAGCTTCGCTACAGTATGTTTTAGCTGGGCATCCAAACGCTCCCCCCAAGCCCCCTTCTAGGGTCGCTGGGAGTTTTGGCTAGGTTAAGGACTTAAATGTGACATTCCACTGCACTAACTTAATTTTACTGTAATTTCCTTTTCATTATAGCCCATTAATGAAAGCACTCAGCAATCTTGAAATGCAGTTCTGCACACAGCCCCGACTGATTATGCCACTGTGCTTCAGATCTAATAAACTCAGCATGCAGAAAAAGAGCCGAGCACAAAACATGGCATTAACGAGCACTAAAGCTCAGGCGCTTTTTTCAGTTTACCAGTTTTTACCTGTAAGTTGTTATCTTGGTTCTAGGTCCTAAGGCAGAGCCCTCGTCATCCTTCCTACACCTGCGCCTCATTGTTGGTGCTACGTACGCGGTACGTGTAGTTAACGCTGCCACACGCCCCAGGAGCCTGCCCCGTCCTTTTGCTGGCGGGGGCGGATGGGTGCTCGCGTTCTGTACGACGCCATCAGACAGCGCTACAGCGCGGTTCAAAGCTGCCGCAGGCGTTTGCCCCGTTTTCCTGCCCGAGGCAGAGTCACGGGAAGGATTTCTGAGCTGGGGAGCTGCGCTCCCATGAAGTCCCTACGGGGCGTGTGACAACGGACGTGGGGGGCTGCATCGCCCGGTGGGGCCCTGTGTGCTCCCAGTCAGGAGGGGATTTTCTGCAGGAAAGACAAAGGCAGCTCCACAGAGGAATTCAGGCGCATAAATGCCTATTAAGGGACCTAATTCCCATTTAACATAATTAACTAAAGGCTACCTAGGTGTCTACAATTTTCTGAACATGACGTTGAATAAACCCTTATTTCTTTTTTTTTTTAAAGGGCAATGAGGACTTAAGAATGGAAATTTTGGCCCCTGAAATGCCATGAATGTTAGAAAAGTTTTAGATGGGCTCTGCCAAAGCCTGAGTGATTTGATGGCACGTTATGAAATTACATCCATGTGATGGAAATCTGAAAGCTGAAAAAAATTGAGCAAATAACGATCCAAAACCAAATCGTGCGAATTCAGCAAGCTTTTTCAGCTTGTGGGATCGAGAAGATTTTAATTTACTGACAAGTATTAATTATTTAAATTTATGTTCTGAATATCACAAAATCACTTATTCAAATCGTAAATTTTAGGATTAGCATCAGCTATGGCTCACTGTGGCACCTGGGGCGTGTTGCCACGCCGGTGGTACAGAAGCTCTGCCAGCAGGAACGCCTGCGTGGATACAGCGAAATGCATGTGATGTGGGAACCTGCTCCGTCAGCTTGGAATTCATCTTTCATTAATCTTTATACTAATAAACTTAATCGTTCCTGTTGATTGAGGAGAAAAAGGGAGATGCAAACAATCAGAGAATAGGGAACTTGCATGCAAATGTAGAACGTCACTTCCCGAATGATTGCTAAAGAAATCCCTTAGCGCAGCCGAGCCCAGGGCTGCAGCTCTGCGCTGGCCCAGCACGCCGGCTTCAGTGCCGCAGCCCGGCCGGCCATTACTTCCCAGCAGTTGCCATGCAGTTAGAAAAAAAAAAAAAAGGAAAAAAATTCAAACCATTAAAAAGCTGGTGCTTCATCATAACATTAAGGGATAGTCCCTACGGTACGAACTACTTTGTAATTTAATTTTTATGTATGGGGTACTCTATCTCTCCTTTCCTGGGCGCACAGGTGGTCTTCACAGTACCACCCTCTCCCAAGACCCGAACCCAGCGCCAGTGCTAGGCGTTCAGTAACCTCCGCACGTTTCTCTCCCGCGAGTTTGTCCGCTTTGCCTCGCGCCTGGCGTGAGCCCCTCGCACACCAAAGCGCCTGTGCGGGAGCTCCGAGTACTGGGGCGTTTCGGGGACCTCAGGGCCGCATCGGCTAACAGGAATGCTGACAGCACCTTTCGTCGCTCAGGCCTTCCGCTTACTGTACCCAGGACTGCAGCAGAACTCCACGAAGTGTATTTACACCTCTGTGGGAGGAATACTAGGCCCACATCGCACGCCATACATAACGGCACTATTGTCTGTTGAAGTTTAGTTGAATTTGAAGTATAATTACCTCGGTCAGCGTGCGCTTGATGGGAAGAGAAGAAAGGTTGAAGACTTTCTAGAGGCTCTTGCAAGCAGAAAAGTAAAATGTTCCTGGCCGTGCCCATGTGCTATAGCTACGCTCCTCGGAGCTGGGTTTTCAGGGTGTTGCTAATCCAGCTGGAAAAGGCGCGAGGGAGCCTGGCCCTCCCGGAGCAGGTTCCAGCCCTCCCTGCAGTCTGTTGCCATCGGTGTCATTCAGGCCGATGGAAACTGGATCCCCTGAAAAAATCTCGTGGGAGGTTTTCTTATGTTTGTCCGTCCACAGTGGACACCTGAACTGCGGAACCAACGGCAGTTCTGCAAAGCTCTCTGCTGTCAGTATGCTCTGTTGGCAGCACCAGGACTTTTACCTTAAGGGTTCTCAGACTGCGTACTTCAGCGGGAAAGCTTTTCCCAGGCTCGCTCAGGGTCATTCGCTGCTCCCCGTGACGTATCGTATCAGACTAAATCTGCTCCCATTCATTTTAGAGAGACTATTACTCAGATGAAGGATTGCGTAAAGGTTAAAGCCTCACTGACAGTGAATATAGCGAGCAGGGGCTAGCACAGCCTGGACCAGAGTCAAAATACAGAACAGTGAAAGACTGGGGGAATGGGGAACGTAACGGGCCTATCATTTTAAATTAAAAAGCTAAGTAGTAAAATTAGCAGCAACAAAAGAAGTCTTACTGCCACCCATCACAACCTTCTTCCATTTATGAACCGTACCTGTCTAAACTCACTGTTCGTCCATTTAGTGTGTTCCCATGGAATCAACTAAAGTGTCAAACAGAAGGAGGTTAACCAATTTTCATGTAGGTTAGTTATATCTAGGTCCCAGAGTTGACAGTATAATTTATTAAGTATCTCACCCTGTATAGTGACATTTTTACTAATTAATATGGAGCCAGCTATACACACTGCATATGTACAGGTATTTTCATAAGGCATATAATATCTTTGCATTGAAAATAAATGAACATTATTAAATTTAATTTAATATATACTTTCTTTGAGGTGTTTATGAAAATATTTTTTCTCTATATTTTTGTATGTGACATGATAGAAATATTTCATGGGAAGTACAGGTTAATATATTTTATCTTTATAAAGGCATATACAACTTTGAGGCAGTGTTTCTGATGGACAGCAGAATTCCTAAAGAATTTGTATGTGCTTCTGTGTTTTGAAATCATATGAAATTGACTTTAAGAAGTAACTTGGTTAAAAAAACGCACCAATGCACAGCCAGAGGCTGACAATTAAAACTAATACATAGCCACATGAACAATATATTTATATAGTTAATATATTTTTTTCAAGATGATTGGTACTAACATATAGTATTATACATTTGGCACTACTGTTTGCCATTGGTCCAGCAATTGGCAAAAAATTTGTTTCCTATGTATAAATCTGTTTGAACATTAGATCTGGCTAGACATATTTACTATTTATAAAAAAATATTTAGACAGTAAGCTCACGTTGAATAACTAGGTCTACTGTATTCTGGAAACTCTTCAGTAGTAATACAGCTTTCTCATGTTCCATATGTACAAAACTGTGTCCATTTGCCTGTAACACAAAAACAAGAAGAGAAATCAAGTGAGATTCTATTTAGTGGCTTCATTTTGGGGGAGCAAAGGGATATATGAAAATTAAAAACAAGGCTAAAATAAATAATAATCATATCACGATTTCCCACAAACAGGAGTTTGACTGAGAGGACGCATTTCTCACTTCCTCCGTTGGACAGAGACTGCACCTCCCTGCTTTGAGGACCTCCGGCGGTCCTTTCCGACTTAAATTATCCTGTGACTCTCTGATATTCCGCATCTTTTCTGAAGAAACAATAACTCTGGGATGTAAGAGTTTCAAACGCTGTGAAGCTCAAAGAGAGTTAATGCTGCCAGAATGCGTTGCTGACTACAGGGGAGGCTCCGGCTCAGATGAGATGCAGACATACTGCATATACAAAAAGGGAAAAATTTACTGAATAAACTGTTCCGCTTTAGCGCTAATTACATCTTTCTATAACTTGTCTATTACAACGCTATTTAAAATAGTCAAATTTTAAACATAATTACCAACAGTTACTGAGTGTGATCAATAAGCCAAAGTAGAAGATCCACCATTCTACCGAATAAAGCCAGCCCGTGAAGGAATAAAGATAACGCTCGCTGCAGGCACCTGCCTTTCAGCCACCCACGGAAGCCTCAGGACTACTCCCTCGGCGCCAGGTAAGTCCTCAGACTGCCGTGGCCCTACTGCAGGGCGTGCACGCAGCACGGTCACCGCTCAGCTGCTTCAAAGCTCCCCCTGCGCTCCCCAAAGGCACCTGCAGAACCCTCCACTGTCCTTGGCCCGCGGAGCCCGTTGCTAAAGGCACAGCGAGGCCGTGTCCGGGACCGTGCGGGTGTACAGCTGGGACCGGCGCTATGCAGTGTTAGGCAGGCTGCCGGGGCTGAGAAGGTATTCGGGAGACAGGCTATCGGGCTGGGCGTGGCAGAATCTGCTCTCTCTAGCTTATAGCCATTCTATAAACACGCTGTACTTTAACAAGATATATATATTTTAACAAACATTTAAAAATAAGTTAGTGAAGCCTTCATGCTTTGGTTAATAAACTACCGCAGCTGTGAAATTACAGCCCCGCAGAAGAACTACCAGACATCTGTTGCACATATCCAGACCATTACACACTGAGATCTTCTCGGCCACAACGAAACCATACTATGCCTATCATACACGGAAGCCAGACTTCAAGATCCACCCCTTACCAGCAGCCAGCACGGCTGAGGCACTGGACAAGCAGCACAACGCGGCTGCCAGAGCCCCGCAGGGTGCCCGCATCTCCCCCATCGCCCGTGCCCGCTGCCGGCCGTCTCCTCGCAGAGGTTAAGGTCCTCCCTCTGGACCAGGCGCTTGCTGAAAGGACGCCCCACGCCCTCTCGCTGTATTAAAGGATGCTCAGGCCAGAATGGTAATTAAAAGAAGTGCTGGGCACACAGCTCTACAGGCTTTTCCCACCCGCGAGCGTGGCGGTGCCTTCTGGGCACTGGAAGGTTTCTGTGCAAAGGTATCGGCTGCTGCGAGCTCCAGCGCTGACAACTGCACGGGGCAGGCACAGAGCACAGAGAAAAGGCAGCACCCAAGCAATAGCGAAAAGTAGCTCGCTTTTATTCACCTTAATACAGCCAAATATATTTGCTGTGAGAAACAGGAATACAAATTTCAGGCAGGAAAAGTTTCAAAAAGACATTCACTTATGTGCCAAAATGAGGCAGCCACTTGGTATTCTTTGAGGTCAGCTCGGACTCTGCTGTAATTCAGAGGGAAACTGAAGACGTTTCGGTTTATTCATCACACAGCTCACTGGGTTCTGTACTGCTCATTCAGAAAAAAAAAATTAAAGGAACCTGCAAAGAAGCCTGAGAGCAGGCCAGCTCTGCCTACTCCCCTTCTCATTTTCAAGCTGCGCAGTGAGGGGGACAGGAAAATGTTGTGCAGGTTCAGCTCTAGCTAGCGGAGAAGCCTCTTTTCTACAAGAAAAGTTGCTCAGTAGAAGAGGGCTGTAGGAGAGACACATCCAAAAATACCTAAGCAGGCCACACCCAGAGGGGTTTGTTATTTAACTTATAAATAAATGATAATCGGAATCTACTTCTTTCATTCCTGCCGGGGTCTCACATTCCCCACAAAACATGCTATGAAATCCGCATATATATTTACACATTGAGTGATTATTTAGTTCTAATTATTAGACAGAAAGGAATGGGTTTCAGCTGAATCACGGAGCCACCAAAACAAGATCCCTTAGAACCTAAGGGCAGCCTTTATCAGACGGTGGCAAAATTGTACGACACGACTGGCAGAGCTGCTCTCTCCTTGCTGACAGACCTAGCAGCCACACAACTGTGTTCCTCCTTAAAAGTTATCTACTAAAACTGCTGCTAATTCTACAACAGAAAAATCATTCTTACTTATCAAATAAATAACTTAAGAGCTTATGACACAGAAAGGAAAGATACAACCATTTTGCTCCCCCCAGGATCCCAGTGGGGCCGTGGGCTCTGGACTTGTAAGGACCAGAATTTGTTCGCCGCAGGAGACACAGACACACTCTGCTATCAAAAACAGGCAACGGGCAAAACCATGTTTAAGAATGACAGCTTCTCAGTGAGTTGGGTAAGTCCACCCAGGGAACGTCAAGCCTTTTAATTTTTAAAGCTTCCCTCCCTCTTTGACCAAAACTGCTTGGGGAGACACACAAATGCATGACAGAAACATGACTGCTTCTCCCGAAAACATCCTGCTAAGCAAATTCTTCCATGTAAATCTTTAAAAAACTTCCCCTTGGAGTCTTGGTCTTGTGCATCATCTTGAGTAAACTGAATGCACTGCATGGGAGCACACAAGGCGCGCAGGCATCGAGGTGCTCCAGCGACGGTGACGCTGGGGTTACCTGACATGATAAAACATAGAGGCACCAGCGGTAACGCTGGGGGAAAGCGTCGGACAGACACGACGGGAGGGAGAGCCTGTAGCATGGAAGATTTAGATGGTATGAAAAGCAGATCACGGGGCAGACAGCGTGAGGACAGAGTGGGCTAAGACTGAGGAAACACAGGAAGATGGTTCCTCCCTTGGAGTCCCAGCAGAAACTGGTGTCACAACCAGCGCATGTTGGAAGACAACGAGTGGTGCAGATAGCTCCAGAGGCCGAAGAAGAGAGGCTGTGGGTGAAGAGGAACCTCTCTCTGCATAGTAACTGGTATTGCAATGCCCTCGTCTGCGGCAGGGGATTGTCTCACAAGATAAATGCAAACAGAGGTGATGGTAATAGTGGAAAATGGGGGTGGAGGTGAAGCGATGCCAGTGAGTATTAATAATTTCAAGTTCTTACTGCCTAGGGATCTGGATACTTCTAGCTAAAGGCATTGCTTAGGTTTGAGAAGTAAAATATCCTCCATCACAGTTACGGGTTTGTTCTGTTAATTCCTTCATGAGATTAATGACTGCGCTTTTACTTACCACAATATAAATCAACACCTGGTAACAGGTATTATGCATGGGTAGAAGTAATTGCAAATAAAAGGAAAATGTTCTTGCCAGAGAATTCGAAATGCTGTACTGACAGTGACAAACGAGAAAGTCTGCTGAGACTGATCCACAATCCTACGAGAATGACTGAGAGTGTGAAGTCAAACAAACGGCATCAACGTAAGTGATGAATAAATTCGGAAAGTGACATTTGCTACCTAAAAAAAAATGCAGCAGTACCTTAAATGTGATTATATAAATACACGTAAATGCTCCTCTTTTAGGCACACATGCTGAAACATGAGAAATCCCAGCTCCTGATGGCCTGTGCCCATCCGGAGAAATCATCTGACAGAGCAATAGCTATAAAATAAGTGCAGGTCAAAAGCGTACCCCTCTGCTGAAGACATGCTAGGTACGCACACGCACCAGACCTGTCCCTGCACAGAACAACACAGCCCTCGCACGACTCCGTTAAGACTACTCCCACGGCCTATGCCCACGGCTTGCCCCCGCGGGCATCCTTCTCACCTTATTTTGCTGTCACGTTTTAACATATTTTACCTATTTTTGTTTCTGTTACTAAGCTCAGCTTTCAACAGAGCACCTTGATAATTCTAAGTATCTCTAGTTAATTTTGTACTTCATTTAGCTCCGCTGTTTGCTTTATTTCATTGTTTTTTGAACATACTAGCAATTAAACCTGAGTTGCCTATTGTAGACTTCGGAGCTGAGAACCACCGCAGTGCCCGTGCCGGGGAGGAGGGGCAGGGGGAGCGAAGGAGAGAGGGAGGCAGGAGGAGACAGGCTACCCAAGAGGTCTGAAACATCCTCGGTTTGCTGACTTCCTTCATATAGCCCATTAAAACACAGTTAACCTCTTCCCCTTGATCAGTGTGAACGGCTTTAAAAACTGTTATAAGCCTTTCAGACAACTACAATGACTCTCCCCCTTTTGTCAAAAGCAATGCGATTCGCTGCCAGCGGTAACACATTTTCCAGGCTTAACAAAAAAAAAGAAACAACCTTGCAGGACATGGTAGAAAACCCTTTGCTACAGGGACAGCCGTTACTTTCTGTGCATGAGGAATTTTTGAAAGGTATGTTCAGGAATGTCCTGTCTTTCTATTTAAGAAGTTCACTGGAATACAGAAAATATTTGTTACAGAAACAAAAAAGAAAACAAAACCCTGAGATTTCTCTGTAAATTACGCAGATGCTTCCATGCTCCAGCAGTGGATCCAGTAGTGGCTGTTTTTCATCCGAGTGCATTCAAAAATGCTGAGGCAGCCAAAGACAGGCAAAAATATTGCCAGTTACAATTCTGTCAAAAAATGTGACTATATAGCTCCTTACACCAGTGTCACATCAGCTGCGAAGGTGAAAACTATAAACGTGTCTTGCTTTGTCATACGCTTATGCTTGTGGAACCGCTCGTCAAGCTCCTTTCTCCCTGCACCTTCTTGCGCTGTTCGTGTGGAAAAGCTGGACACGATGTAAGGATTATTTTTATTTTAGAGTTTAAATTGTGTCAGCTGGATCCTTCCTGTGCCAGATGGTAAGCATTAACCCTTTCCCGCAGTGCCATTCCCTCCCAGAAGGCTGGTGCTGGCATCGGCGTGCCTTACTCAGGATGCCTGGGGAGCAGCCGCTGCCGGGCAGAAGGAAGGACAGCCGGCTCCTTGCTGAGCTGTGGTCCCTCTGCTCTCAGCGTGCTCCCCGGGTTTAACTCCGCTCCCCGCCAGTGGCGGGGGGCTGTCGGACAGCACACCCCAGTGCCTCTTTTCCATGTCCCCGGTTCGTTTTCAAACGGCTTTATTCCTTCCTTCTGAGACCAGCTTTCAAAAGTACCGCGAGTAACACTCTGTTCTAAACCAATATTAAAGTACCATAACAACAAAACTAGCAGTTAGCTTCTACTGAAAACAATATCATTGTACTTGGCAGATGCAAAGACTGAGTTCAGTTACAAAGCAGTTAAATCCATCCATACCTGGAGGATCTTATCGCCAGGCTGGAGCAGGCTGGATGCTGGTCCGTCAGGCTGAACCCTAGTAACAAAGATACCCTATAAGTCAGAAGTAACAGAGGTTAGGATGCTATCACCAAGAACTAGTTCCCAAAATACAGGTGTCTCCCTAACTAGCGTCTGGGGGCTTTATATACTCGGGCAATGGTCTAAACAGTACACTCTTTTTTGAATCTGTCTGTAATCAAACAGTAGTTTGGGTTTGTAGCAGCCCTCCATGACCTTCAGCTAGTTATCGCCTGATACAAATATCATTGTGGGTCATCTGAAACTAAGATTCCACATCACAAAATAATGTCTAATTTGAATAGGGCAACAGTAACAGGGTTATCAGGAGGATAATTAAAATGGAGCAAGCGTTAATTTATTAGAATAATGCGTACCATAATCTACACAGTAATCTTGGTTTACTTCCTCTAGGAAAAAAAAATTTAAAACAATTTCTAAAAAGCAGTCTTGATATTCAGCCCTTGAGATATTCAGTATAATGGTCTGAAGGACTGTCACTTAATCCAGTGTCTGAGGAGTGAATGACTTTGCAAGGGGAAAAATTATTAAGTAATAAAGGGTATTTTTAGATTTGCTTTCAGAATGTCAGTAAAATACATTCATAAAACCCCAAAATCAAAGATTGAGTTCCTAGATGATGAACACATTTGAAATATTTCCCACACAGCTCATGCAGTCCTGTACTTCTGTACCCTCGATCTCACTTTCTCTGCTGTGCTTGCCCTGCTGCCGAGGGTGAATACCTTTAAGCAGACTCTCGAACTGAGCACACGCTAAATTTTAGCCATTTACATTGCTCCCCGAGACACCAGAGAAATTCCCTGCTTGGTATCACCATGCAAATCATGTGTGTCCTTGAGGGATTTTACAGCCTTCTGGAGCAAGGTACTCTCCAGTATTTCTGTTAACCTTATAAAAACCTGGGCTCCTCGAGAGCAGAGCGATGGGCTGCTTATGTTCCATCCACGTGCCACTGACTTGTGACACAAGCCTGCCATTCAAAAGGACTGATTGCTTCTGTGCTCTCTGCTGCTTTTACTGTCCTCGCCTCTCACCACGGCACCGTCGGCGTGTCCGGACGAGGCCACATCACTATGCAGAAGAGCGCTCACTGCCATCCCCACTGATCCCATCTGACAGGCAGAACAGTACCATTTGCGCGACTTAAACCCTCACAAACGACTGGCACGTATGATGAGAGACAATAACACCCTCTTACCGCTTCTGTGATATTTAAAACATGATCAATCTGATTTAACGGTGTGGGAAGCAATGTTTCAGAGTAACAACACATAAAAAACTTTGAACTATTAATTCCTCAGTATAACCACCCTATCACTCCCTTAGTGCATGGCTTTGCATTCCTGTGGTTGGTAAAATTAAGTCTCTCTGCAGCTGCTATTGCGCTGCATGTATTACTGGTGCAGGCACATTCTTAGTGGGATATAGACTCTTCTTTAATAATTTCAGGCAAGTGATAGACAGTGGAAGTATAGCTTAATTCTAACACCATACATTAAACTGTGGAAAAACAGACCGGGATGTTATAAAGTGTAATTCCAGCGTGCAGTCTCAAAGAAGGACACCAAAAATGAGTATGTTTTAAGGGATAGTCGTTAAAATACCTGATGGTTATGTACATTACATGGAACTATTCTTGAAGTTCAAAACAGGGATTATCAATGAGAAAACTGAAAGGAATTAAGATGGTGTTAGATTGATATTCCAAGCCTATTCTACATTTCCAATTAGCTTTCTGTTGTAATTCAGAGTGGTGGGGAAATTATTTTTTTAATTTGCACACAGATCTCAAATTTTTGAGGAGAGATGAAGAGACAGTTTTAATTTCATCATCTGCCAAACATTCTCAATATTTATGGAAGTTATGAGTGCCTCCTAAAACTGAATCCAGTATTATCAAAGAATATAAACTATAAGAATATGTTTAACAGAGAGGTACCCATAGTACTTGTTTTTTCAACAAACTCCAGTCAGTTTTACCACACAGAAGAGATGAATTCACAGGTCTAAGAGTCCATTTCCTAATCCTAAAGCCCTGTGTAGCTGATAACCACCAGATGTTGTATTTTTACTAGGCTTCCTTTTACTGTAAAGAGATTTACCAGCCTCTTCAATGTGTAATGCCCAGAATGAATACTGAGTGTCCCTGACCATCACGGACCATAATGGTGTAATTTTTAATTAGCGTTACAGAACAGAAGACTGCTTGCCACGGTGTTTGTAAGCGCCAAACCAGCTTGCAGGCCAGGCTGATTTTATTGATACAGCTCCTATAAACCCTGGCATTTCAGCTACCCAGTGATGTTATTACTGGTTCAGTATTCCCTCTAATGACTTTAGTGAAAGTTTAATCAGGGCCTATATTGACTTTTAAAAGAAAAAGTGAGAGAGACGATTCTCCAGAAACAGTCTCAAAAATTACCTTATACATGGAATATAAGGCATACACCCACGTGATTTCTGTTTTGATTCTCTCATCTTCATTAACCAGAAAAAAAAAAAAGAAAACAACACTCTCCTAACAAAAAAAAGCCAAGTATGGGAAAAATTCTTTCAATTATCACAACAAAAGTGCATAAAAATTTCACTCATGTTATCTATGTCTCCACTATATGGCACTCTAAAATAAGGAGCATTTAGAGAGAAATTTATAACTTACCTTATCAGAAGGTTTGAATGGATTTCCTTGTCCACTTATTCCACCACTGATACTAAAACCAAGGCCAGGATTCTTCTCTATTCTCACACAAAACTAGGTTAAAAAGATATGGCAAGACGAGTTAATGCCAACATTAAAGCCTATCTAAACAATGGCATCTTCTTCTCGTATACCCCATTTCACCATTAATGAGATGAGCTGACCCTCTCAAAAGCGGTATTGCACAATACAAGTCAGTAGCATATTGTTATAAACTGAAAGTATTTTCATGATTTTAGCATGCTGCAATGATACCATAATATTCACAGCACTGCATGTACTTTTGCATATATTTTAAAATTTTATTTTCATGGAGAAAAAAAACCCTGTAGACTTGTGAAAGAGCGGTTCACATTGGCCAAATTTTTCACTTAAACATTGGGATAAATCTGTCAGTGAGGCTTCATCCTGTGCACTTCTGTTTTTCCAGAAGGTGTCCCACGGGGTGCTATGCAGCATCCCCGGGTGCTACGCTTGGGACAAACCCAAGGAGTAAGTACGCTTGAAGCTCAGAGATCTTCAGACCATTGTCAGTACCAGGGCCACAGCCCCGACAGCCCGCACCGAGCACCAACCGCTTTTCCAAGTGCCTTACTCCAGGAAACAGTGCTGAACCTTATCTTTTAGTCAGGATGAATCTAAATGGCGTTGGGTAATTGAATATAAAATAAAAATGACTTCAGTGTAGCTTAATGACCGCTCATTGAGCCAGTCTGAGCGTGTACCGTGAGCCGCACAAACAACTGCTGCTGAATCTCAGGGCCATACTCAGGGACTTAATACAGGCAGCTACTTGCGTGGATCGTCCAGCACTTTACACCAGAGAAAGGTTTACTGATGATTCTGAACCTTATTCTGCAAGTCAGGTGCCTCCAACAGTTACTGCAGTCATTAAGGCCAAATATAATGGGGATGGGACCACTTAATGAAGAAACACATCAGCACCCGTTTTGTTAGACTGGGGACACTGGAGCTACAGCCGGCCTTTCGCAGGGCGAAACTGGAGCAGCCGATACAGATCTAAGAAGATCAGCATCTTACCAAGCATGCTGCACTGTTAGCACTGAACTAGGTTACTGGGGAATTGGCAGAATTTGCGAATTAATTCGGTATGACCCAGTGATGTCAGCTCTGTTCAGCAATTTCAGTGCCAAACTGTGTTGCTTGGTCAATCCAAATGGTATTGGTATCAAAAAAAATGGTATCAGTCCCTGGTGCCGGGGAAGAGGACGGACCTGCTCGCCGGCCTCCGGCTCAGCCATGCCTCCCCCATGCTGTCTGGCTCAGCCGCCCTCTGTTATTGCCCTAGGCTCAAGGCAGAAAAAAACCAGAAAGTTTTTGTCAAAGTGTTATTTTATAGACACGCTTCCTCACCTGCTCCTGATACGTATCCGTACTTCTCTGTCCCTTGGTTTGGATTAAACATCGCCCTGTCTGAGGTGCTCGAGAGCTCTGCGAAGAGGGAATCTGAATAGGCAGTGGGGGCTGAAACTGCTGAACGGTGACTTTGTTCATGTTTCCTTCATACTGCTGCTCGCGGCTCCGATGCTGTAGGCTTTGCGATCCCATTAAAGTCTGGATATGGCTACCTGCCTGTGGGTAACGTAACCCGTTAGGCCAGAAATTCAGGAAGCTGAAAAGAAGCAATTATTACAACTTACAGAGCCAAGTAAAAGCAAACCTCTTAAATCATATCAGAGGTTTGCCTTTTGACCACAGTTGGAAACAACCGTGATGAAAAGCAGCAAGGATATGCCCATTGCATTTAGTGACCCTAGGAGGTTTAAGGGAAATTAGCTGTATACAATACGTTTTATAAGCAGAAAATATTGTTTTCCTCGTGTCATGATATAGGCTTCTGCACCCAATGTTTTGTGAACTGAAAACATTTAATAAATTGAAGTAGGGTGGGTTACTCGTCACAGCACACTCTGAAGATACTGGAATGTTTTTTTTTCTGAGGATAGTTTGGAGTAAGATTTATAGCCCAAACACAGATATTGGCCAGTATTGTGCACTGTGTACGGAGAGCATAATCAATTAAATCCTATGCCTTGTCCTAGGAACAAATGTGGTTTTTACAAAATGTAACCAATCGAATTATCAATTTTCTGTGATAACATCTACTGATTTGAAGCTCTAATATTTTGTAAATACAAGTGAAATACTGCATTTGCATTGACTTGGCCTTTTGATAGTTTCAGAAAAAAAAGGATGACTGCTATCATTCTCCTGTCTCCTCCATCCCCATGGCCTTTCACGTTTGCAGGTGAGGTTTGCTTTCTCTATTCTGTTCTTGACATGGTGAAGTTGCATACTTGCTTACTCTTCAATACAGTCTATTTAGGCACATGAATTACATAAACATTTGAGGCAAATCTTTGCAAAATAAATTCAGTTGAGACAATTTTATACTTTTCATTTTTACCGGATTCAGATGTTGTTGCTTATAAATAATCGCATGCAACTTAGCAGTAAGGGAACGAGCAGAATTCATGCTCTGTTGTGTGATCAAATATTATTACCTCCCTGAAATATCACACCGTTGCCACTGAGCGTTTTCAGATTATATGTACCCATCAGCCAGTGCTATTATTTGAACAGCCTGAATGTGAGAGAGCATTATGATTGCGTGTTGCAATATCTACAAGTCTCTATGGACAAAACAGACCTACTTAAATGACATTTCACAGTAAGTTTACACCAGCCAACGGCACAATCACGTCTCGTCATGAAGGTCTAATCCTCAGTACTACTGAACCTTTATGATCCTGGTGGAAGAGTGACCAGTTGTGAGACTGTATTTTAGACAAGATTAAATTTAATACAGCAAAAGATCAAAACATTTCTTACCCGTTGGCCAATCATCTGGCCTTGGAAGTTATAGCAGCCAGGGCATTAGAATTAATTGCTTGTTGCCATAGCGAAAATGCATCTCAACGCATTTCCGAGATTTGTCTGCACACCACATCATTAATACAGATGCAGTTGGAGCTACTCATGTCACTGAACACAGAATCCCAGCAAGACACGCAGCGACTGCGAGCAAAACTGATCTGCTCTGTCTTATTTTTTTGCTGACTACATTTGAAGAAAGGGACTAGGTAGAATACATGTCTGACAGTTCTTCGTTTTAGTACAAGAGGGATAGTCTCAAAGTGAGTAATGACAGAGAAATCTCTCGCTCCTTGTGCCCGAACCTTCAGTCCCCGAACTCTTCTTAAAACACAGCTCACCTGTGTACATGAAAGTGCTTAATAGACACTGACAAACTTCCTCCAAGAATAGCCTGGTGCAGTCAGTCTGTACTGCGAACGTCCCACTTTACAGGTCAGAGAGATCTTCAATTCATCCAAGAGCAGAAGGGAAGGAAAATGCCCAAGATAGACTTTTAGCTATTCGTTAACTCCCTAGCAGCAACAAGCCATGCCTGCAGCCGACTGCTGAACCCACGTCACCTTGCGCCGCGGAGATGCAAGGTGAGCAGGTGACTGTGTGCAGCACAGTTCTGTACTGCAGGTGGTGGCATACTCGCCACAAGAGGATCGCAAAAAAAACGAATCTCAGAAATGCTGCTATTTGCCCCAGATATAATCCCGCATCCACCGCAGCGGTCCACAGCAGGTGCATTGTCTGCCTCAGAGGAAGACGGCTATTTCAGATACAAAAAAAAATTGTGCTTCTCCACTGAAAAGCCTCAAATCTTCTTTATCAGGTCAAAAGACCTCTGTATTGAACAGCAGATGCTGGCAATGAAACAGAAAAAGCCTCCAGCCTCTCAGTCGTGGCTAACAGAAATACTCCCAAGCCAGAAACAGAGAGAATGGGTGACGCAGACACTTTTGTATGTCCCAGTTCTGAGGCAGCTGCCTTGCTCCAGTTCCATAGCATATGCTCCTTCCACATCCACCGACACCATTACAGTCCACGCAGGCATCTCCAAGAGTTTGCATGGCCTCAGCTTTCACGTGGGCTGCTGCGATCCTGCAGCAGAAGAGCCCAACTAACACAGTGCTACGCATCCCCAGATCTGTGCAGCCCATCGTAGAGGGCCGTCACCCTGCAGCCGGGTTGGCGAGCCTGATGGCTCTTCATTTTCCGTCTTCGTTCTCACTCTTCAACCTCTCTTTCTCATAAGGAGTGATTTCCAGGTTCCCTTTTGGTGATCCCCCGCCACACTTCTACTCCCTCCCTCTTTATGGAGGAGCAGCTAATTCAGAATACAACTGATGTAATCAGGAATGTAGCTGACTTCTGTCTTGTTGACATGACAGAAAAGGTTGTCTTCCAGGAAGCATAAATACTGCAGTCATTTAATAGATCAGTGGGTTATTAAATTTGGAGATTAAAATACCAAACTTTTCCATAAGAGAAATAGCCCATAAATGATGGGATGATCACATAAATGATCATACTTAAAAGAAAACTAGCATTTAATCAGTATTCTGAACAGCAAAAAGGACAGAAACGACTGCTCACACCCCACATAATAATGTAGCGATTACCGTGTAGTATTCACACCTTACCTAACATACATACATAGCCATCACTACATGTATAGTAGCCCTCTACGTGTGGGTAATTTAGGAACACATATTACTGTGTCTATATACATACTACATCAGCCTGAGTACGCACTCCATCTGTCTATAGTACACGCTCTTCCCCTTGGAAGAACAAGTCCCAGCTTTTCTTCCAGCGATTTCCCAAGTACAGCTCTACCATGCAGCGACTCTGCTCTGCACAAGCCTGTTCACACTAGTACTATTATGTCAGTGGACAAACAAAAGGTATACTACACTTTATATTTACACCATTTAATTGTTTGTTGTGTTGAACATCAATTCTATAGAAGATTTTCTGAGTCCGACTTCAAATAATGGCTGTATTTTAATCCCCAGATGCTGGAAACCAAGACACTCTAGGTCACTCTCAATGGAGAAGAGATTAGCATTGTCGTAACAGCACACTGCAAACCACCTCCTGAGGACGGTGGGTAAATAATTTTCAGAATTCATTTTCTCACTCCTGTTGACAGCCTTTGAGGAGATCATATCACTACTTCTTGTGTATTCACACTGTGGCTCTTGCTGGAGGTGGATAAGCTGCCTTTCTTGGAAACGGAATTATTTATTCTGCAGAAAAAAATCTCTATTGTGCAGACTGCTTCCCCAATTTCATTTGTATTCTGTACTTTATTTAACATCCACCAGAAAAGTTAATTATTTTCAGCTCAGTGTCCAATATTTACAGTGTAATTAAAGTAGCTGACAAGGGATGTAACAATGGATTGCTCCACTGAGTTAAGCAGATTTCAGTACTGTTATGCAATGTTCGTACTTACCACATCTGAGCAGCGAGATACTGGAATATTCAGAACGAAAGAGAATCTGCAGTTTCGTAGTATAACAACACTGATGCCGCACAAATGCAGGACATAGACTGTGTTAGATTGTGTGAACGGATAAACGCAGGTTTTATCCCAATATGCCAGTGAAGATAAGCAGTGACTCCTCTTAAATTTCTTATCCTAGTTTCTTGCGTATCAGAGGATAAAGAAACCCTTCGAATAACTTGGCTGCCAGAGCCAACTCCATCAAACAACACCAGGGCGTCCTCCTCCTCACCCTCCCGTGCCTGGGAAGGAGTCTCGGGGCTGCTCTAGGTACAACGGCTTTCATCTCCCATCTTCAAGCAATTCTCTTGTACGTGCATACCTCTTGTTGCTACCTCCGTATGAAGGCAAGGGCTACTGCTTCCAAAACTGTCCTGGATAAAAAGATGTGAAGCCAGTAGGGAGATATTTGCCTCATCAGTGCTGCCAGTTAATTACGCTACAGCAGTTATTAGTGTGCACATTATGACTTTCACACCAGTTTTATTTGCTCATAAGACTTGACTGCAGGAGTGAGCAGGACCGATCTCCATATAGATACCAATCAATGTAATTATCACCGCTTACATGTGCAGCTCCACCTTCTAAAGCTGATTGCAAACACAGTGCAGTTTGTCAAGATCCTCTGTTCTCCAGCTGTATGATTAGAGCATCTACAAATGGCAGTTTCTCAGTCGATGAGCAGAGCCAAGCTGGGGCTGGGAGAGAGCAGCCAGTGGTTTCACAGAAAGAGGCCAGATCCAAGCACGGTAATTTAATATCTACCGCCCGAAGGTGCTAGAAATTAGACCCCCTTCTAGTGAGTTTATCAGCAAATGACGTGTGCCTAGGATGCCTCTGCGAAAACGGCTGTGACTGTCCAGACACTGGGCTGGCCGCCATCTCAACACATTTATTTTTGGTGGTGAACAGAAGAATGTAATTGAAATGAAACATGCGAATGAAGACTTCAGGACACGAGGGAGTTGACGGCTGTCTGATATGTGCAGGAACACAGCGGCCAAGCCCGCTGTGCCCTTTTCACACACTACAGATGTAACTACTAGCACCTGCATAAATAAATACAAAAACGGGTAGTAGGCATGAAAACACCATCCTTAATTCGTAACGATTATTGCTTTAAACTTTGAAACAAAAAGAGGCGTTTCCCAAACCGGTCCTCATTAACCTGTTCTCCTCCTTCCAGTGACTGCTGGGAAAAGAAGAGAACCGCAGCTACGTGGGCAGCTTTGCTCGTGCTGCTTACCTTCTTCGTGACGGTGTCTGGCGGCACGTCCCGCCGCCCCAGCGGGTAGGGGTTCCACTGGCTGCTCACAGACACCTCCTCCTGCCCGTTGTCCAGAATGCTGCTCTGCTGCGACGGGGTCTGTTGCAGAAACGGTAGGGCAGCCTTTAGTCACTGGACACACCGCGACAGAAAATTCTCTCTTCATAGTTATTTCAGTAATCAACCCAGTTAAACTGCAACACGCTATTGCTAAAATGGAAATCCTCTTAAATTTTTACAATATTTCGTTAACGTGTAATCATATTGCTGTGGGACTCTCTGCAAGCAGGAGATCTTGAAAGATACAGAAGAGAAATAATGAGAATAATGAATGATGAGAGAAAAGAGAAAATTAATTTAACGTAACTCATTATTTTCAGAGAAACAAATTTTGGCGGAGTTCCATATTTAAACATGCAGTCTGCCATTAGTCGTTTGGGTTAGAACTTTCTTACTGGTCATTCAAGCATCAAAAACTTTTTTATTCGGTATTTGCCACCAAGATAAATTATATACTTATTTTTTCTTCAGAAAATATTCCTTAATGGCAATATTGAACTCGTGACTACCCTCGCCTCGTGTTGTGCCCTGGTATCACTGTCTGTGGCGTGCTCCTCACAACCTCGCCCTAGCCTAGCCTAGCCTAGCCTAACTTAGAACTTTGTTCTAAGTTAACAGGGTATCACGTGCACGATACTAACCACCAACTAAATGCTTTCCTGAACATGGACGGACAGAACACACATTTCAAGTTTCCTAAATGAGCTTGATACTTTCATCATTATTTCCTCTTTCCTCTCCTTTTAGACACTTTCCTCTCCTTTTAGACGTGTTTCTTCTTTGCCACTTTTCCCCCTGGTTATTTTACGCCTGTTTTCAGTACTTCTGAGGCCATGTGTACTTTTTCTGTCCCATCCCGATTTTCTCTTATCTGCCTCTGTATTTCTGCACCATAGCTGGAAATTTTATTTCTGTATTTCTGCACCATAGCCCTAACATGGCTAGGGCTTTTTGTGTCAGACTTTCCCAAATGCCAACATTTTACTACCACTGACAGCACTTAGCATTACGTAGTGCTTATTCAGCTAACTGCTTATTCCGTTCTGATTAATGGTAATCTGCAAAGAAAAAAAAAAAATCTATTCTTCCCCTCTGTCATTTAAGCAATTTCTTCTTCAGCTTAGATTAAAAAAAATCATGAAACACTTCTTTAGATGACTGAGGAACAAATGAAACCGTTGCTTCGAAATATTAAAGCTGGTAACTGGTCAATTAAGAACTTTTTTTTATGCAAGCTTAAAAGTCCTTTAAAGTAAATAGAAGCAAATTGTGATTTAAATCATACTCCTCAGAGGTTAAGTAAAAAAATTCAACCCTAATTATTTAAAATCAAAGAAAACTTTCATTATAATTCTCTCATCATTCAAGAAGTCTTCCAGAAAAATCAGGAAAGATGTGATTTTCTGTATTAAAAACCACTCGAAAAAACCTTTCCCCTGTTGAAACTACAAGACCTCCCTGTAGAGCTTTCTTTACACATATTAAAAATGGAAAACTGAGACCAACCTCAGCACTTTTTCCATAGGTTATCCCTCACAGCTCAACAGACACTGGTCCCAGTGCCCGATGCAGCAGTGCTGCTGCTCTCTCAGACAGCGCAACGCTCCTGAACGCTGGCAAATTTGGGCCCAGAGCTGTACGCCGGCGTACGGACACGCATGCAACCTGGCGGTACGGCTCCACGTCCCTCACGCAGCTAAAGCTTTGTGTCCGGACAGGCGTCCGGGACCGTGAGCAGCCTGCTGAAGGCACTGCCAGGGGTCAGCCCCTGCCGAGCTGCCCAGCCCAGGACACGCTGCCCATAGATCGGAATTTGGGTCCCAGTTTGGGCCCAGGTAGGGCTCTCTGAATCAGCCATTCCGCCCCGTTTGCTGCACGTCCCCACATAACCCTCATCCAAACGGGGAGTACATCATCTGAGACGGGGGTAGTGAACAACTTCTACAATGAAAAAGTACAATTGCAAAAATTTCTGCTCCGAGCAGTAGTAAAAAACAATGACAAAGCAAGGCCACCACCTCTGTGATGCGAGCCATCCCTTCCAGAGTCACCCGCAGACCGAGGTGCCCAAGGCTGTGCTGGAAATCTGCTCACCTCCCTGTGAGAGGAATTTATAACGCATGCGACGTGGCCTCGCCAGGCAGGGACAGAGGGGATTAGTGAGGCAGCTTCCTACGGGAACTGCTGGTTTTCCTCCCAAGTGATGCATGTGAATATGCTGATTATTCCTAAAGGGAGGTGGTACTGTACACTTCGGAGAATGAAGTGCACCAAACCATAAACTTTTAAAAGAACTGTGAGATGGATGCCAAAAATTGAAAGCATTCTTCTGAAAAGTGTTTCTTTTGTCACTGCAGGCAACGCTGTGCCGGTTTTATAACTGACTAATCTGCAGAGGTGCTCGCACTCAAAATGGAGAAAGAAAAAATATAGAGGATGCTTTCTGCTTTCTCAATAAATAAGAAAATTCTGTGGTAACAGGTTTTTCTTTTCATTTTCTGCAGTGAAATGAATTTGTCTACTTGCAATATTATTCAGTTACTGAGCTCGGACAGACTGCAAACAAACTACATATCTATTAAGTCTAGGTAAAAAATGAAAAGCAGCAGTTCAAACATTTTATCCATGGAGTAGAATTGATGTAATAAGCTTTCTCAAAATAAGTAATTGCTATACTTGATTTCCTGATCTTCCACTGGACAATTAGACCTCACTCATTACTCTCTTGAATCCAGGCCACAAGAAAGAGGAAGAAGAAGAGGTAAATATTAAGCTGCTGTGGCCTGGATTCATTAAGAAATGCAAATTCATTAGAGCATGTGAAGGAATAAAATTAAACAATACTAAACATTCACATTATTTGTTCAACAACAATTTTTCACTGCTTTCCAAACAGTACAGTAAGAGAATACACCCCCTTCATGCAGTTCAGCATCATGTTTTGTATGGGTATGTAGCAATGAAATGCTGGTGAAATAGAAAGCAGAATAATTCACGTAAGACCACACCCCAAAACATGTCACCCTAAAGAGTTTCATGAATTTCCTCAGACATCCATCTATTAGTATCCATATTCACCTACAGCCTAAAATTCTTAAAGTGATATATAATACCTTATTCCTAAATGTGTGTAGAAAAATAGTACCATTATTTGGAGCTGATGTCAAATGGACTTCTTTCAAGGACTTGTGACAAGAATTAGTATATACCCAAGTAGACAGACAAATTCTTTGAAAGAAACAGGCAGGATGACCAACACTGGAAAGCTGTCTGTGTCCAAACACACACACATCTACGGGTAAGATTTGACCTAGATGTCATCAACTGAACAACAGAGAAGCACACACTAACGTTAGGACTTGTTTAAATCCAGGGACAGCTGAATGGCAGGTGTAAATGAAGTTAACAGTGTATGGAAAGGGAGTTACAGCAGGAGAAACCTGACAACGATCTGAGTGTTTGTGTGTGTATGTGCACGCGTGTGCTGTTAACCCCTCGCAGCTTTGCTCGGAAATCCAGTGTACAACGCGTATGCCTGTATTAGTAAGCGAAGCAGTGCTAAGGCCGTCCGCCGGCCAACCAGCACAATCTGGTCATGTCTCTGCCATGAAGTTATCTTATTCTTCTAAACAGGCTTGGATCTAAACGCTTAAATTGGGCATTGAAACCCTCCTTTGGGAATTGCTGGCCGGTGCTGGCTCCGGAGCCCCGGCCAGGGATTGCCTGGGAGGGTGCCAGCTGGCCTGGGCCAAACCACGCCTGAGGCCAGTCCAGCAATTAACAGCGCAGATGATCACATTTCAGCGCCTGGATCTGTGCCCTGTTACCCTTTAATTACTCACAGAGATGTTGCTAATTTGTACCAACAGCTACTGATGCTAATGCAAAAAGACACTTAACGATGCTCGTCACTTCTAGCGCTGTAGTAGCCCCCTGCCACTACACACAATCCCAACAGTGCCGCTGCTTGCAAGTGTCTGGCAACTGGCTGCTGCTGTGACTCCGGTGTGGCCATACGTGACGCAGAGTAAGGTCTCAGCACCGTGTCTGACGCTGATTCCCCACTCTGAGGGTGGTGAGGCACTGGCCCAGGTTGCCCAGAGAAGCTGTGGATGCCCCATCCCTGGCAGTGGTCAAGGCCAGGCTGGATGGGGCTCTGAGCAACCTGGTCTGGTGGAAGGTGTCCCTGCCACGGCAGGGGGTGGAACTGGAGGGTCTGTAAGGCCCCTTCCAACCCAAACCATCCTGTGATTCTAGGATACTCTGAAAATACTTCAGCAATGTCCCTCTCTGGCTTGTCGTATGTGCTTTTCCCATCAAACGTCTGTTTGTATACAACTGTGTATACAAACAACATATTGTGTATACTTATCAACAATACATCGCCAATAGCTGTAAAATAAACAGTAAAAAAATGAGAAAATTATTTTCTTTCTATAGGCATTACTCAACAACAGTTTAAAATTAATTTAGGTGTGGTAGGCATGTACTCAAAACTCATCAACTATTACAGCATACCCAATTAATGTTCGTTTGTTAAAACCCCTGTCTCTTGGAGCCTATTTAAATGCATATTAAACATTTCTACATTAATTTTTCTAAGATCAAACAGTCACAAAACCAAAACATGTTCTCCATTTCTGTGCACAAATTAAGTCATTGAGAAAATGATCGCATCAGTCTGTAACACGAGAGCAGAAAGCAGTAATGACAGCCATGTGAGCTACTTAATCCAAAAAGCAAGATTATTGAGGAGGAAAACTCTGTTACTATCATCTTTGCTTTTTGGATTGTGTATAGTATAAGCATGAGTAATAGGCAAAAGCTAAATCAGGAAAAAGCAAGGAGTATTATTAATTTATTTTGTAATGCTGGTATATGCTGGCTATCCCATACTTACTTTCGGTAGAGGTAGCTCTTGAAGCATTTGGTTTTCAAATTTAGATTTAGTCTGCAAGTTTAAAGTCATGCTTCTGCCGGCATGCATTGCTGAAAAACCTCCAGAGTGCAGCATGCCAAGGCTAACTGTGTTGTGTTTGTAAGCAGCGGTCTGAGTAGAGGAAACAACCACGTGACAGGATATGAACACACATGCTCATTGAATTAAGTATCACACATATATGGTTAATTTCACAAAGTTTTAGTTTAAGCAAACAAACAGTACCAAGAAATAAATAGCTTCTTGATGCATGCACTGGGTCACACGGAAGCAAATACATTGCTAGTTATACATAAAATGGATACCATAAAAGACTTCAACGCTGACAGCAGATGAAATATGTCGTTATCTGTAGTTTGAAAATTGCAGCATAGAACATGGTACAAGTCTTTATTTTGCAAATACGGCCAAATTTTGGTACGTCTGCGCAACGGTGGATGGGCCAGAAAACGGGTATCTAGCATAAAAGAGCATCAAAAGGCAGAGGAAAAAGCCCTGTACAGGAAGGCTCTGCACCATCTTACGAGCTTTGCGACTGCTCCCTGCCTGGCAGCTGCCCGCAAGGGACGAGCTTTGGCTGGGCCCAGCACAGCGGGTCCGCAGGTCCTGCGCAGACCGGCACGGCGCCGGCCGTGGGCCGATGGGCAGCGGCTTCTCCTGGAGCAGCTGCTGCATCGCAGTGCCCAGGCGTTCTCATCGGCAAAACCTCCACCAGACAGCCCAGCTTCTTAGAGCTTTGCTTATCGTACGTGGCAAACAACTAGCAACTAGCTCGCTGGCACCTGCGGGGATTGCTAGGAACTCAGTTTAACTAGATAAAATCGCCAGCGTCAGCCTTCCGTGAGATAAAGTATTTCTTAAGCAAATACACATTGTAAACTAAGTATAAAGATATTTCTGAAACAAACAACATCTGGGAAGTTTATTTCCACCAGAAATGTCTCTACTTGGGGTGCACTATTTTGCCTAGGTATTACGTATTTTCCAATCAGTTTTACACAACACAAGGAAAATAGCTGAAGTGAGGAAAAAGTTTCAGCCTTCAAGCCAGTTTTTAAAGTTTACCCATTTGATCCTTAATAGTATTTTAATATGCATCACATCGGAGCAACTGGAAGGTAATGAATATATTAACACCAAACTCATGAGTATCTAGCATAAAATAGGTATATGGACACATTTTGAAACTAACTTATGCATTTGATGACAGCAATTTTTCACAACCACTTCAGATTATGAAGTAAATCCGATTCATGAAGTAGGTCATTAAATAGTCAAGATCATTATCGAAATCATGCACTATAGTACTTGTACTGTTTTGTATAGAAGGTAAATATGCGTAACTTCCTACTGCTAAAAGGAGTAATAATGATATTCCTTGTTCAAAACAGTGGCAGCGTACACCCAGTGATATTTTTCAGAGTTAAGAGGTACCTTTAAATCCCCTCCACTAACAGTGATATGAAAGCTAAAATACATTATTTCACTTTTTATCTGTGATGGTTTTCTTTATTGCCTTTTACTGCAAAGATGTATCCAGCATCTTTTAAAGCTCTCAGATCATTACTGAAGTGGTGGACTTCAGCAGCACGTTCACATCTGTTGATAAGGAGAGATTTTTATGGTTTTTATTATTTCAGACAGTGCTGCAGCAGTTACTACATTAGTAACGTGCACCGTGGTGCGTTACTCGTGCAGAGACTCCTTATGGCTCATTTACCCCTCACTCCAGCTGCTTTTGAGCATCCCCAGACCCCTTTGCGGGCCGGTTCCTCTGACACCAATGCAAGAATTTCATTACTGGGAATTCTGGTGGTTACCACTGTACGTGCAAATAGTTTGAAATACCGAAACACACAACTAAAGGCATTAATTGCAGAGAAATGCCAAACATACCCTGTCTAACCTTCTAGCTTCTATATGTCTAAGTAGCTGTTGTCTCCAGTCAGCGGGCATTTTAGCACAGCTCTCATTTCCCTTCACAGGGGTAGGCCTTGTCTTTATATCACTGTTATCGGAAGGCTTGTCGCCATAGTTACCCAAGTTATAGTCTGATGGTATCTTTTCCAGCAGAGCTGCCATTGTAGGCCTCGCTGAAACCGGCCTGGTTTGGGATGTGCCGTAACTCTCTGTACTGTAGCTTCTTGCAGACAACGGCCTCCTTTGTGTAAGGTTTTTAACTGGAAAGCTTCCAGTCTGGGCTTTCACTTCTTGGTAGGAAGGATGCTCGTCTTCATACCTGCCGTTCCTCTTGAGGAACTGAGACTCAGAGACCGAGATACTGCTTTGGCGCTCCACAGCTCCTCGGTACGGAGGCCTGCCATACCTATCGCTCGGGGGCAGCGCATGGGGCTCACTGACTCTCCTGAACATGGACATCTCGGTGGAGCTGGCCAACGAATCGGCCCTCCTCAAGAACCCTGGCCGAGACCCTTGGCTCACAAAGGGGGCGCTGACCGCCTCCTCGTTCACCGAAGGCTGGGAGAAGGAGAACATGTGCTCCACGGGGGGGTAGCCGCGGTAGGCCCTCGGGCTGACCAGATCCTGGGGCAGGTTTTTACTCTGCTGGGGAATGTACTCGGGGTTGAGCTGGAAAGGCGGCGGCAGCCTCTTCTCCGCTGTGACCTCCACTGCTCCCTGCGGGTTGAAGCTTTGGTCGAACTGGTAGACTTTCTTCGTGACGGACGGCTTCTGCTGCGGCTGGACCTTGACGCTGCCGTAGGTCAGCAGCTCATCGTCCAGCATGGGGACCGACTGGCTGCGGGACATGCTCAGCATGCCGTGCTCCGGGCCCAGGAGCTTGTCCACCCTCTCGTGGGTTCCTACAGTATCATTACCAGATGCATAGTTTTCTAAGGGTATATTATACACTTTGTATGTACCAATGTCTATCTCATCAATACTTTGTGACTTCTTAAATTTGTTAGTTTTTAAATCCCTCATCATCGGAGAAAGCCGTTCTGTACTCTTGCTGATTGCAATAACGCTTTTGGAAGGATCTGGGTGACAGTGTATATGGGAAAAGACGTTCATGAGACTTCTGTTAGCGTTTGAATCGTGATATTCCCATGCTATTCCTGGAGTGAAAGTGCTAGTCATTTCAGGAGACTCTTTGACATGATTTTTCCGCTCAGGCAAAGGGCTGGTGGTGGGGGTGCTTTCCAGTTTGGAAGGAAAAGCTGTCCTGTCTTCAAAAGGACTAGGGGTTCTGGTCCAATTTTGCCAAGGATTGGGAGGAGGCACTTCAGATTCGTGTGTGTTTCTGAGCGTCGGCTGCTCCAGCTCCAGAGGAATGCCAACTATCCTGTCTTGTCTAATCAACGGCCTGCGTCCGTGCGCAGATGTGCTTCTGGATTTCGTGCTCAGGAGGGGGTTAGCACTAGGATTCTCCACCGTGCTCTCCTCCGCAACGAACCCTGTGTTATCGTAGTGCGAGCTGTCGTTCCAGCTGTCGGCGAAGGTGTCGCTCAGCGGGCGCCTGTCGGTGCGCTGTGGCAGGTTCCCCGCCGCAGCCGATTCCCGCTGGCTCAGCAATGGCTTTGTTTCAAGGGGCTGTGGAAATGACTGTGCCAGCCTGCAAACACAAAACAAAACGACACAAGATAAAATGCCCTCTATTAGAGCTCATAAGTAGTCCTCAGAAAGACGCAATTATAAAGCAATTTAATATTCTCCCATCTATACTCTGGCTTCGGGATCGTACTGTGAGATGCGCACCTTGTGCCACTGGTTTGGCATGAACGGCTGCAGCAGTTTTTGCACTGGAGTACAGATTCTGTAAGTACATACACAGAGAAACTAAGAAGTCAGTCAAAAGTCCTCGGTGGCTCAATGCCATGTTCATATAAATCCAGCTGAACATATTTTCCCGCTTTAAAAATAATCTCCTGTGAGTGCAGGGGAAGATTTTTTACACTTACATTATTCTTTTTTTAAACAAAAATACCAGATTCAGCTTGTGCATGTTCTCACCACCAAGACTTTATGCATCTCCAGCGAGCAGGCTCCAGCCCCTCTTTAATGGGGAAGAGCCTGTGGATGGAACTACCTTTAGGATGGAGCTACTTCAGGTGATTTACGGCAGGAAGAGACAGGGCAGGGTGCTCCTGGTATGGCAGGAGAGTGTTTTCAGGTTGCTGGTGGCCAGTGCAAATTACAACTTTCAAAGAACTGTGTTGTTCTTGGAGGTCCAGGGCAGAGTGAGGCTCAGGACAGCCATAATATGAGAGACATGCACTCTGCTATCCATGCTAAACTACAGCCAGCTGCAGCTCAGGACCACACAGAGCAGAATAATTGCAGCTCAATTACTAGGCGCTTTTAATGCACGGTTATAGCACATAGTTGAAAAACCAGCTGTAGAATTACTGACGTTCACAGAGTATGAACGGGTGGCCAACTCTGCACAGCCTGGGCTTTGAATAGCTATGTACACCTCTGCAAAACTGGGTTGTATTTCTTTAACGGAATGCCTTATCAGATAGCACACGGTCGCTTTGAATGCCTAGTGACAACATAAGACGAACGGCAACCAGAAGCTGCGTTAAGAAAGATGATCACACCTGTTCCCCCACAAAGAGTTATTCACTGCTTCTTTAGCCGTTGTCTGCAAGGACCCCATTTTAACATGCGCATTGGAGGACCCTGAGGAAGCCTGGGAAGGGGAATAGTCTGAGTAAGTGCCTGAGGAAACGCTGTTATTCAGACAATGGATCTTATCTGCTTCAGACTCATCTGTCGACTCTGAAACAAAACACAGCAAACGTTTTCAGGAGGGGGTACTTGAAAACTAAACTCCAGAAAAATGCATTTATAAATTGATACTATGGATATATACATCTACATGTGCACAAATATGCATGTAATATGTTTTAAAATCAGAGTGAAGTGTAGAACATCTTACGTAATGCGTCTATCTGTGTACATCACATATGCTTTCATCTAAAAGGTTGTAAGTCAAGTTAGTACCTTTCTTCTCTTTACCCAGAAGAACAAGTTTGGGTGGGTACAATGGAGTCTCTGGCATGGAAGGACGAAGCTCCCCTATCCTCATCTCACTGGCAGGATGTCCAAAGGCATCCTGAGGAATATAATAATGTAGAGTAAACATAGGAAACAGAATCCACTTCAAACTGCAATGAACAAACATTTCACAGCCTTCTTTTCATGAATGTGACAACACACCAAAACCCCACCATACGGGTAGTGTCTAATCATGCTGATTTGTCAGCTGAAAATTCTAATTGGTCCTACATAAATACTTGTAAAAATTATGGTGATGTGTTCATTCTGAAAATGTGGACCAAACAGATGGAACTTCCAAGATACGTCAAGGCCATGTAAACATTTTTGATGAAGTAAAGGTCACAAAAATGCAAGCTGCCAGTAGAAATAAATAAAAATTTAGAATAAACAATTACTTCTTATTACAGGAGTAAGTATTCCCCATTCATTTATTCGTGGCACAAATCATTCCACAGATTCAACTGTCCCTATAGCTATATTTAATTAAAATGACTTTGTCTCTAAAGATTTTTTTTCTAACTTAAAACGATTTGGATTTCATAAACTTCTCATTGAGAGTTCAGCAAATCTTGACCTTCAAAGGCTGCCCTGCACAACTGTTTTGCTGTTCTAGCCGGCAACAGGATATATACTGAAAATAACATGAGTTAAAAAGTGGAAAGAAAGTGAGATGTAGTCTTAGAAAGAGATATTTTAAATTAGGACATTTAAATTAGGCTCACAGGATGGCTAGAAGGGAATGAAGACACAAACAGGGAATCCGTGGCATTTCTTACCCTTGGAAGAAAGTTCAGAAATGAGAAAGACCCTGACCTGAAGATAGGTGGCTTGGGGAGACAGGGTAGGGGATGACACTTTCTGGAGGAATTATGCTGGTAAGGAGGGGATGTAAGGAAAGGGAGCTGGAAGAGCGAGCAATATGGGAAACCCACTTTGTGGGTGTTGGTGCAGGGGCTCAGGGAAATGCGATGGAAAGGGAACTGATGGAGATGGGCATGGCAATGCTGGAAAGCCGTGCCAATGCCAATCAAGATTGGTACATATGATATGCCAATGCCAATCAAGATTGAGATGTATAATCAAGATCGTATAACCCCTTGTGGGGAGGGGTACGACAAGCATGCATCATCTCGGAAGTGAGAGGATGAGTTGTGATTTTGTAGAGGATGGAAGTTGGAGAAGGAGAGTATCTAGTAAAAAAGAGGAAGTTTTGGAGAGCTACTAGGAGAAAATCAACAATTAGTAGTATAAAAGAGGAAGGAAATGGTTAGGAGAAATATATTTAGGAGGGAATTTACACTACTGGAGACACTATGAGGCTCTCTGTACCCTGACATTTTGGTGTTAAAGGTACTCCAGTGATTTTGCAGAGTGAAGTCAATAAAGGAAAGAGATGTAATATTTAGAGAAATAATTTAAAATGGAGTACCAAAACCAAAACCACATTATTAAAATGTAAAATGCGACACTATTTTTAACATGTACTTGCTTTTACTAATAAGGAGAAAACTTTCAGAGGTTTACTCTCCATTAACTACTTTTTGTAGTAACAGTGGAAACAGAGATTTATAGAAGCATTTGCCATGTGATTTATCCTTGAAGAATATAATTATATTTACACAACAGATATTTTAATCCTTCTGCATTTGGTGTTCCACTGGAGGTAAAACCATACCAAACCAGCAAAGAACAGGTATCTTCACCGCCTGTTTAATTAACCCCCTCAGTGCTAACATTTAAGCAAATATAGCTACACACTGATTCTTACATGGTGTAATAGATTCAAGACTTTAAACTACCTGCACATGCAGAGTTCCCTCGTTGTGTATGGTATTTCTTACATAACAGTAGTGACGTACGTACAACTTAAAGCTAACAACAGTGCAACAGCATTTTTCCAGTGCAGCACAATCATCTTCTAGTGCAGAGTAACAAACTTATGCAAAACCATCTTCTGAGAAATAAAAAAAGCACACCACATTCGCAGAGTGTGAAATTCTCCACCTTTAAGCGTGGTGCATGTTAAGTTTCTTGTTGTACCTCTGAGCTTTTCGTATGCTCTTCTTTCTCCTTCCTGTCTGGGATTTCCAGAGTCGATTTATGAGTGTTGTCTGTATCAGACAGGTGACTCTTTTGGAATTCTTTATTTTCTCTATCTTGAACCTAGAATCCCAATATTGTGCCATGAAACTTCCGAAAGTTATAAGCTTAAAATAAAACTACTTGCTGCAAGATAGGAAGAACCAGCAGTTCCATTTTTGACATCATGATGAACACAGGTTTTTATTTCAGGTGCATGATTTTATGAAGTTTTCTATGTTATATTCTTTCTTTTTTCTTTTTAGCCCCTAGTCCAGCTATTCCAACAAAAATCAATACACTTTTGAAAGAACTAGTCTGGCATTTGTGAGTATGCCATGAAAGTGAAATATTTTGTAAAAAACCAAAACCATATTCAATTTAATTCTACTCTGTTTAAGAGGACCTTTTTTCTTACCAGCCCAAGAACAAAAAGGTCACTAACAGAAAAAAAAAAAAGCATTATTAATAGGACCAATTGCAAGAACTAAGGGAAGAGATAAATGCAATTGTGTTGTGTCAGAAATTATTCCTCAGGACTAAACAGAGAAAGATATAGGTAAAGGACAGAAAAATACGGTGAGCTGTTTCCCAAGAGAAAATACATGGTAAAAACCATTAAAGTAACTGGGAAAGAGAAATATCACCAATTATTCATGCTGACAACACAAGAACATTAAATTATCATCTGGAATGATGGGATTTTTAAAATAATCTAACTCTTAGAGTCTGCTTGCAAAGAATATAAAGCCTCCAAATAGAGCAGACCAGGGCTCTGGGCAGACGCAGCACGCACAAGGCAGAGGAATGCGGGACCATTAATGACGGATCTATTCCGGAGGAGCAACTAAATATACGTAGAGGGTTGGCAGCACTTCTAAGCTGGAGAAGGCTAGTTCAATCTGCAGAATGACAAGCTGGCTATAAAGAAATGGAGAAGCAAAGAAATAAACAGATTAAGGCAAATGTTACTCCGTCCAGATTTTACTAAAACTTTAATGAAAGAATAAAGGAGATCACAGAAAGCGTAGGAACAAACGCAACCAGATAGCTATCAGAATATCCCTAGATACAAGCAAGACTAACTGAGTCAGAGGCATCTTTCCTGAGAATCACAGTTAGTGGTGCGGTTCTGTAACAAAGCCTCGCCGAGCCACTTACACACATTACAGTCTCTGCACAGAAAATGGCAGAACTTCCACCTCTCAGCCCTGTATGTCAATAGTTTCAAAGTCCCACTAAATAGTCTTCTCTTGACAAAACCACAAAACAAATCCTATCTGAAGCTCAGCATGTGAAAGGCAGCCACAGTGCTGGATGTTTTGCTGTCTAAGCTAGCAGTTATCAGACTGATCTAAATAAAATTCAGTCATCAACCCAGGAATGCACTGAGAGTCACCCCAAAACATGGGATTATCCCAGAAGAAAGCAGTGGAGGATCTTCCACCTGCTCCTAAATCTCTCCCACTCTTCTGGCTGCAGTGGCAGCTTCCAGAAAGGCCAGCTTCAGTAGCCATTAGACCTGAAAGTTGTCCCAAATGGGATGTTAATACAAGATATAACTGAACTGGTGGAAGGAAAACTGAATGTGGAAGGAAAACTGAATGTGGATATGGAATCTGAAAGTGGGAGAATGAAGGAACCCCGACACACTTCCTACCTGCAGAGGTGATACAGCAGCCAGCACAACGTTACGGCACTGATGCAATGAGCTCTCACCTTTTCAGCTCCAGCAGGCAATCTCAGACATATGATGGAGCTTTAAAAGGAGACATAAGTACATGAGGAACAGACTGGGGCAGAGGTAGGTTTTGGGACTCCATATGGAAAGACATAGTAGATTCTGGAAAAAAGTTGTCATCTGCAGGTAAGGCATAATGATCGTTTCTGCCACGTGTCTCTGCCTTGCAGTCTGGTGGACCGGCAAGCAGTTAGAAGAACGCACACATTAACCTTGCCTACTCAGGTGATCAGAAATACAGCCAAGGAGATGCATCCAAGAACTGACCAGAACTACCTGCCACCAAAGAAATCCAGGTTAGAGATCCCCAGTCTACAAAGATGTATTTTAGAATGAAAATTTCCATTTGCAGTAGTTTAATCTCATATGGCTAAGCCTGTTAGCTGACATGGTCAGGATTCTGCAGAGATAAACTGCAGATGCTTAGCCAACCAGTCGTCACTCATGTACTGCAGAGGACAGGAGACCTTCTAACACCATCCTCAGTTATAAACCATGGAGAGGCTCTTGTCCAGCTCTGTATGTGGTCTTCAGTGTGAGGACAGAAGTCTCAGTACCGCCCTGAGTTACAACACCCTGAAATGTGAATTGCACTCTCTGTGCTCCCCCACCTCTGCAGGAAACAAGCTTCTGTTGCCCTCTATCTAGACGGCGATGCACCCAATTGCATACATCTCACCGAGGTTGCTGCCAATAGAGAGAATCTCAGGCCTTTTGCAAAAAAGCCACTTCGTGGTCCATCAAACATAAACCAGGCCTACATGCCCTGTGTATACGAGTTTGTACAGAGTGCCATGTCTAGACCCGTAACACTGCACCCCCTGAGTCCTCGTGCAGGTGGGGACAGACAGAGCAGTAGCCTCAGGGCGTCAAGTGATGTCTTGGACTGATTTTATGGAAGGTAGAATTTATCTTGGAGGCAGCCCTGAATAATGCCCCTCCAATCCAGACACTTAGATAAGGTCAGGCAGAAGTCAAAGTAACTCAAAATGAACTTTAAGACATTTGACATCCTATCTGAAGAAAGGTCTCTTGTGAGTCAGACCTCCAGCTGAGTAAATCATCACCTCCTTTCTCCTTTGACAAGAAGGCACCAAGGTCATAACCTCAGTAAAGATCTTTTGTGCCATGGAGAAAGCAAAACCTCTATAATGAAGATATTTCTGACTCCTGGTAAAATATAGGTCATTCTGTTGCAAAGAGCTTATCAAGGTAGGGGCTTAAAGCAGACAGAAACCAAAAATCTTTAGCATATATTCCTCTCCCAAGCAGGAGAGACTGTCATTGTGCATCTCATTAGTGGAAAACAGCTCCCACAATAGACACATCAACGGAATCAATTGAAGCCAGGCATCCTGGGGGAAATAAAAGTGTGTAAGTCTTCCTGGAAAGGCAAGATGATCTTTTAAGACAGTCTCTGAAACCTTCACTAAAAACAAAACAAAACAAAAAGAACACTCTTCTGCACCCCCACCCACCCAAAGCCCCCCAACCCAAACCCACACAGTAACAAAGTCAGAAGTTAAAAGGACTGAGGTCTCATTTTGACTGAGATGAGATGAGATGAGATGAAGGTCTCAGAAGACCCAGTCCAGCTGAGGTGGTATTTTTCTAGCTGTTAGCACTAGCATCTGCATCGGATCACTCAAAGAATAACAATCCCTCCTTTCTCCACAGTATTAACAAACCCGCTAGGAATTAACACAAAGGATGGAATGCTGCAGGTTGGACTAGAAGAGACTTTTTTAAATCCAAAGCTGAGAGTTATAGAGAAGTATTTCCAGTTTGTCAATCCATACATATCAAGAGTATTAACTATAAAGCTCTTAATTGCCGTTTTATGGTATTTCTCATTGTTTCTCATGGAAAGGCTACGCAACGCACTAAGTTATCCCAGACTTCTTTGTCCAAAATGCACATCTTTCAGAATGACTTAGGACAATGAAGAGGTTTATTTTAACTGATGATTAATTAAGAAATTGTTTGCTTATTATAACTGAAGGTGGAGGATGATACAGGGGATTTGAAATGTAGCTCGTTACTCATTTCAGATGCTCTTTTTAATTATTTAGGAACAGTTTTGTGAAGAGACATGTGTAAATTAATTGCAAGAAAACCCAAAAGAGATCAGAAAAGAAACCAGCTTATCTGGCCTCTGAGATGAAAAAGTGAGCATTGCACCTGAAATTAAATTACCTTGTTATTAGAAACTGTCTTCAGTCTAAATCTATATCAGAACACACCTGCATTTTCAAACTGTATTTTAACTTGAGGCTTGAGATGATGTCGCCTAATTATCTGAAAAGCAAATGGAGCTTAATTATGTTTTATTTAATGTGTTGCAACTGAAATCATGCTAATATTATTCACAAAATCATTCACGCTTTTTCTGCAGTTTCCCATACCTCGTCTTTATCTTCATGCAGGAAGCCAAAGAGAGGAAAATGTATACATCATCCTGCTTTACAACCATAACATCTTCCCAGTGTCATTATTTGTATGAATGACAAGAACACTTTTTTTGTTCTCTTTAGTTGACGAGATAGTTGTGTTACTAGTCTCAACGAAGTACTAGGGAAATGAAAAGCTGAAAAAGTTCCACCATCTCCACTATTATAATAATAGAAGATGAAAAATACATCTTCACTGATGTGATGGAAATAGTCATGCACTCACATCAGTTGCTTGTGGTAGAAAATTAACTAGGAAATTGCAATCACATTATTTAATTGCACTTCAGGAATTACTGTAGGGTCTTCAGCAATTCAACTATTTTTATAGCATGCTTTTTGTGATAGTCACGCAATTAACAGTTCACGTACATCCACAGAAAAACTAGATACGATTGTTTTTCTGTTGCAAAAGTGAATGCATTTTTACCAAAGAATGAAACGTAAGAATGAAATTTATCTTCATCTTTTTCTACGTTAGAACACAGTATGTGGCCACACAAGCATTTCAGAGTCACTGTAGTATTTTATGGTGTGGCTGCCATTTCCTCTTTCCCTACACCTCCATAATGGAGGCTTCACTGGGCTCCGCATACTCACAGGACTCTCTGCTGTGGCTCAGTTCCCTGGGATGTTAACATCTTAGTTTAACAACTTAACATTTAGTTTAACAGCAACTAAACCAGTACAGCCACCTACTTCTGAAGCCTGCATCACCCGACACAGCCACAAGACCAACACCTAACGTCTTTGTCAGACAACATTGATTCAAATTCCAGATAGGTATGTGTGTGTTCACAGTAAGGATAGTCAAAACCCGCAGAAAGCTATTAAGAATATTCAAGTTCAAAAGCTAGATGACACAAAATAAATTGTATGTATCCAGCAACAACAGCAGAACATGCCAATACTCATGCCACAAGACCTGAGTTGGTTCAAAGGCTAGATTTGCACAGTAAGAAAGAATTTAATGAGTAAAAAGGAATAATGATGGAATTTAAGATTTCAGATTTAGATAAAAACATGAATGATTTAACGTAAATATTTTAGTTTGAAGTACTAATCGAAACTGTGCCTAGATTTGAAGAAAGTCTTCTGAAGCCATCTTAAGAGAAAACTTTTACTTTTAAGAAATGAAACTGTTTAACTGTAAAAAAACCACACAGTACTGACAGAGCAGCTACAGTGACTGTTAAATATGTAAGAACAGCCGGTCTGTGTTAAGGATATGGGAAAAGTGAGGAAGAAAAATTCATGCATACATGACTAGCCAGAGACAGGGATATTTCAAGGACAATGAATTTATCATAATGTTTAAATAACAAAGGAGTGAAAAGATAATGTGATAATTTTTTTCCTCATTCATTTCTTTTGAACATTAAGACTTCATAAAGATTTTCAAGAATGCTGGTATTCTTGTAGATCTGTCCAAGCTTATAAACTGTCAGTACCTACTGCCAGGGTAAGAGATTTCCCTGATTTGTAATTTGTGCCTGCACGAAGTAAGTCATTAGTGTGAATGTTAACAAGGAGATGCCCTCTGAGATCAGGCTTCAGCTATTTGTGACAGCTTTGCACAAGACTGCAGTATTCAGGAATTTACCTTTCAGCGACTGTACTCAGGTTAGAATAGAAGACCGTTACTATGCGTACTGATCCACTCCTGGCGAACATACTAAGGGCTAGATTCTGCAACTCATTGTAAGTCACTATGCAGGGCGTGCCTGATCTAACGTCCCCTGCAGTCGAAGAAGCACCCCTGCTGACTTCATTAACTTTTGACATGGTTAATTGGCTAGCTACTACCTGTAATGTGAATAGAAGCAGCAGAACCTCATGGCATGCTAGGGTCAGACAGAACAAACTGATTTTTCATTAACATATTTGAGGCAGAAATACACGTGCTTAAGTCTGAGATGTAAATCGTGATCAGGTCCGTTCTCCTGCTAATATGCAAGTCTCTCATATCATTAAAATTTAGGACAGTGCTTGTATATATTAATACCAAAATTCAGCTCTAGGTAGATTTAAAACCAAAAATTCAGTCTGATAAATGCAGTAGTACTGGGAAAAACAGCAACTCAATATAAAACTAAATTAACTTCACAGAATGAAACAAGAAACTATTAGGTATGAAGTTCACAGCAGATGCAGAATATAATTTGATGGAGTTATGTTAAAACCCCATCTCCAACTCTTGAGAGGAACAACGATCCTTTTACATTACCTCCACTGAAATCTCCTTTGGTGCCATGGGCCACTTGTGCTCATACTTTTCTTTCACAGTTTGTTCACTGTTCGCAGTTGGTGTTGAGTTCTCAGGCCGTACTCCATGGCTTGTTTTGCCCACCAGATTTTGAACTGATTTTACCATATTCTTTAAATCCTCCGGGTATGGAGTGGGATAACGTTTTAGATTTATTTCAACCTGAACATTCATAAAAAGAATTAAAACACAAATACAAAATGAAAACAGCATGCAAACTAAAACCATGGTTACAGTACTACAGCTAAGTGCAAATTCCTCAAATTTTTAATTAATCTATTTGAGGTAATGTGTTACATATAGCTATCTTCATGGATTTTTGGACTGAAATTTGCTCTCTGTTACACTATGTCAACCTATAATGGAATTTCAGTGACATAAAATAATGGATGGGAATGGTTCCCTGTAAGCCTATCTTTTACCCTGTGAGAGTATTGTATTTTAATTCTACACTTTGCTTGAGAGTACTGACATATTAAATCACACTTTTTCAAAACAATACTGGTGTAAATGCAGAATTAATTTAGCTATGTTCGGTGTACTGAATTAATCTGAATTATCTATGGCAGCTGAGAACAGAATCTGATCTATTGGGAGCTATTTGCTCTTTGAGATGTATAATGTATGTACACGTACTCAAGTGTATCCTACTCTTTTCTTATACAGAAAATACAGGAAAACAGTACAGAACCACTACAGAAAAGTCACCCTAAGTGACACTGAATAGTACTTTAACTGACTGACAGACCTACAGATTGTCTGGAAAACTCCACATTTTAAGTTCATAATTTTTATCACTCAGAAGTAGAGAAACATTGTATTTCCCAAGTCCAAAGCAATCCTGATTTGAAGACAATTCTACAAAATCTCAGGCTTGAGTGCAAGGGGAAGAGTGGCTGAGAAGGCTCATGGATGGCATCACCCCCCGTCATCTGGCAAGATGTGACCCTATCAGCAAATTGCTCTGAGGAGATGGTGCAGCAAATGACCACGTCAGGAATGATCCAGGCAGGAAAGACGCCATACGTGATGCTGACCTCTCCTTATACCTCCCCCACCGTGTTACGGACGTATTTTGTCTGCTGGACATCACACACATCATGGGAAGAGGTGCTGAGGAAACTGAAGCATACATCCAAACAAAGCACGACCTCCACAAGGCTGCTTGGGCTGTGCAGAGAGCGTGGGCAGCCTGTAGGTCTGGTCTGTCCCTTGAGCCTCGCCTGCGGCAGATGCTTCCCTCTCAGCACAGGGCCCTCTCCTCCACAGAGCATCTCCTGCCCTCCCCGCTCCGTCCTTCACGCTGCAAACCTGCCCTATCTCCACCGCCTTTGTCCGCGCTGTGCGAGATGGTTGTGGCTTAAGCACCAAACTTGGGATTCACACGCTGAACCGGAGAGCACACCCTGCGGCGCGGCGAGCCCGCTGCTGAGCGCACGTAACCATCACCAGACGCAGCCAGCTGAAATGCAGAAGGTGCTGGCTGAGCCTGCCGCTCTCTTTGGGCCTGAAATTGGGGTGGAAATGCAATAAAATCCTTCAATGGAGTAAAATTACAGCTCCCAGTGCAAGCTGCGCGTGTCGGGATAACTGTTCCCAATTGTGAAACTGAAATTTGAAATTACTCCGCATTTACCATGTGATAAGTGTTTGGAAGCATTTACCACAAAGAAGCTTCTATCTCATTGTCTACGTGAGGCAAGCAAAGAGAGCTTACTTTTAATCGCTCACGATTATAGCTGTTGGATTTTAAATTCCTAACGAGTAGGAAAAACGTAATCTTGGACTCCAATGAATATGGTCTGTTGATAGGAATATTTTAGAAGCAAAAGCATGATCGATTTGGAAAATAAAACTATATGAAATACTAGCATACTATTCTGAACCACAATAGAATAAACATTACGGATAATAGATTCTGACATGACTTTAACATAAAACATTAAAATGTATGACTATGATGTCATGTGCTAATAAAGAATTTCAACAGAAAAAATAAATTAAGTCTGTAAAGCATTACTAAAGCTCTGGTTGATTTACGGTTGAAAGAAATCATATTTAGATGTGGCCTAATTAGGCAATTGCTTTTTCACAAAATTCAGACCACGATTTAAGTGTCAGGTCTACAGACAAACATAGCTAAAAGTCAAGTCACAGAGCAAATCCTCAGTAAGTAGTAGTCAGGGAAAAATTAACCAAAAGACTTCCATGAGATAGACAACTCGTAGACAGGGATTTCAGCAAGAGTTTCATATCACTGTGAGCATTAATATTAAACAGTAAAAATACTGGCAGCTGTGGTAGGTGCTATCCACTAGAATGCAGATATTTTCATCACTGATTAGACTTATCATTACAGAGGAAATCTGTACTCCCTGTCGATACAATTCTTGCATGTTAAATGCTACATCAAAAGTAGCGTGACCCTGAAAAAAGAATTTCTGAAGTTCAAAATTCTTGATGGACAAAGTTATTGAACAATTTCAATTACCAAACCTATTTTAACATATAGTGGCTGAGAGTTCAGTTTTAACTATGAAAGATAAAAAGCAAAAACTTTGTATGCTTTTAGAAAACGCTACCAATGTTTGTGGTTACTGCCTATTGATAATTTAAGTTAACCTTCAAATTTATCCCATAAAGGCCTGGTGAAACTGCTAAAACCACACATGTTAAAGCCTCCCTAAGAGCTACCGCAACACCTGGATGGAGTGACACACACTCCGTTCTCAAAAGGTTCCAGCAATTAGCTTTTAGTTCACACGCATGCATCTAAACACAGGCTGGTGAACAGCTCAGTCAAATAACTCCTTACGACACTTTAATGGTCAGTCCTAGAGAGAGATGAATTGGCATCACTGGGAAAGAGCACAGACATACCAGAAGGATGCAAATAAGCATTTCTATCTTATTAATAGTAATGGCATTTGAGCTCATTTTTTCATGGCTTGGGCAAAAAGGCTGTTTTCCATGATAGGGAAAAAACCCACACACCTTCAGTGGGAAATCTTTTCCTTTCACAGCCTGGCAAGATTTCCCAAGTTTGAACAGTATTATTTCTCTACTTCCAGCTTTTACAAACTACAGGTATTTAGGGGTATCTGGTGCACACACAGTGAGATATGAGAGAGGAGAGATGCTCTCTTCAAGGTACACAGATGGGAGGAAATATCTGATCAGCTCCTAGCTCCCTGCTCAGCTTTTCACTTAACAATTCTTCTCTATATAAGCAGTAACTATGGCATCAGCTGCAAAATTTAGTGTTTTGGTCTGATGAGAAGACGTTAGGATCATTATGGAGGAGAGGAACATTGGATTGTATATGGGAACAGAGGAATTTCATGCAGAAACAGACTCATGTACTACAACATCGGTTTATACCCACTCTCTATGGATGAGAGGGAGAACAGGTAAGAAAGAACTCCAGGAAATGTATTTTAGTGTTGGACTCTTCCACAACTAATACTGTTGTTTGTGATACAAAGGATGAAGACTGTCTTGACCTTCGGATGGCCAAGCCAAAACGTTACGGAGAGGTGCAGCCCTGTGGGACACGGATCACCCCCACGGTACAAACCACTCCTGCCGCTGGCAGCACGACTGGCCGCAGGCTGCCCTTCTCGTGTTCTGCTGCAGCGGGGCCGCGACCGCAGCCGAGCAACGCACGCCTCTGGGAACGCAAGCTCTGCTCCACAGACCGTGGCTCTGGAGCAGCTGCCAGGGACGCGCAAACAGCCCAGGTAAAAGCACCGCAACCAGAGCATCCGCTGCATCCTGAACAGCTCTGGGGCGGCGCGCCCGGGCCCGGGGTCACGCCACGCAGAGACGCCTGCTCACGGCACGGGCACAGGCCAGCTATTTTTGTTAAGTGCTGTTTCTAGGAAACCTGCAAATGTGGTACTGTGTCTCGGCTGTGTTTGCCTCCCCGGCTGCCATACAGCAGATGGCAGCATCTGAACTGAAGTCCAGGAACAGCACGCAGTGGATGAAGGATGTATTTTTTCTACAAGAACAGTTTACTCAAAGGAAACGTTTGTTTCAGTCATTCATAGTGTTCTGAAATGTATTAAAAACAAAATGGCTATCTAAGTGATAGAATTCATATATTCCATTTCAAGATTTAAAATAATGCTTGCAAATAACAATACAATTAAATCCTACGAACTTAGAAATTGATATCTCTTTCTCCGTTAATATTTCAATTGTTTTGCACGTTTGGACAGCCATATTACCCACAGTGAAAATTCTGATAAGAAGTGGTGGAATAATGTAAAGATGCTCTGCTTTCCATATATGACCCATAAATCTGCAGTTCAGCTGGGGTAAAATTTCAGTTTAATCTATTCATTGTGAGGCAAAGGCTGCTTTTTGACTTCATTTTCTGTTTTACTAAAGCAGCAGAGTCCATTATGTCTGGTTACAAGAGTTAGATGAAAATAGCTAATTGGTAAAAATATTAAAAAGAAAAATCCAAAACTTCCAAGAAGATCTAAATGGCATGTTAAATAGCTATTAATAATAGTATGAATTTTAAAATTAAAATATGATTTAAATCTCCTCATATGATTTTGGTCTCTGGCAATACATTTTATGTTGGCTATCCTACCGCAGTTAAAAATTTGCAGTGTTTAAGTGTTTGATCGGGGTAATTCCTTTATATTATTCAAGAAATAGAAATTTTGATGCCATTGAAATGTAGATGGTCCTGACAATATCCTTCTAACAATGTAACTGATTAAAGGCTCAATTGAAAACTCTGGCATTATATTAATTTCAGATCAATGGGGGAGGATTTTCATGGTTTGATCTTCATTTTTGGTAGGTTACAAAATCGATGAGAGATACCCTCTCCACTGCACGTTCCTGTGTAACTCCATGAAGTTGCAAAGCTCTCGTCGACATCCACTTTGAGAGGAATATGAAATCCCCTATGTGATCTAAATATTTCTAAAGAACTAGGTGGTTGGACATTAATTCTAAGTCTCCCAACATTTTGTGTTAATTTTGTCTTCATGACAAAACATCTGTCACATTAGGAACCCGCCATTAGGGTTATGGGCCTGAAATGACTTACAAAACCAAAGTTTTGCTGTCTAGACAACAACAGCAAAAGCAGAAATTGGTGATGTGTACTTCAGGGAGAACAGATGTGCTGTTCTTCCTCAACTGCTGTACTTGAAACATGGTGCCAAGTATTTTCTGGGTATTTAGAACACAAAAATGGTTCAACTCAAGATCTGTAAATTGGACCCTGTCCATCATATGCGAATACCAGAATAAATCAAACAGAACTTACCTTAACTTTCCCTGCGTTTTCCTCCTCTTCCTTTTTTTCTTCAAATTCAAAGGCAACAGTCATACGTTGCTGTCTCTGCTCCTCCCATAAAGTAGGGTTAAAACTATCACTGTCTGACTGGAAATCTACAGTTAAATTGTAAACAGTAATGCGGAAGAACAAGTCATTAGTGCACCCAACAGAAGATTGGAAATGATCTAAAAAGACATGTTCGTAGTCGATCCTGTAATCTTGGGTTATTCTTTCAAAACTGTTGAGGGGGGCAACGAGAGTAGTAACTGACAAACCATTACAGACAGTTTCATACTAAAACTGAAATGACTGATGGGAAGCAACAGGGTTTGGGGGCAGATCTGGAGCTGAGGGGCAAACCCTCTAACTTAGCGTAGGTATGTCAGGAGCCAAACCCTCAGTTCTGCCAGGCTCAGAGCTCTGAACCCCCCACGTCCAGGAGCTGGCCCACCCCCCAGCTCTCACAGATGGGTCCAGTGTCTCTGCAGGTTGAGCTGGCTCTGGCCAACAGCCTGTCCACACGGCAGCAAGGCATAGCCTAGAATTTCTGTCCCATGCACACTCAATTCCCAGGTTCAAATTGTTTATTCAAGGCCATTCTTCTGAAAATAAAAAAGTGTTTAAGATGATGTAAATCTGATGGCCTGAGAATAACGGATCTGCAAACAGGATTCCTTTGTGTAGGACAAAATATAGACTGCTATGTGTGCACCACTGGCTTTATGTGTCAGAAGAGACACTCGCACACAGAACCACGTCTGAAACTCCTTCCTCTCCCTCCCTCTGTGTTTTTCTCCCCTGTCTGAACAAGCACTGCTCCTGCTCTGTAGGAACTGCTGATGGCGTTTTACCTTCATCACCGCGGGGTTGCTGGGGAAACATGTAGTTAGTCAGTACTCTCTGCTTTGTTTCTGGGTGAGCCTCAGTTTGCAGTGGAATGAGAGCCTTGGACTGTACAGGGAAGGCAAAACAAAGAACTGTTAACTCCGAGCATGTGTGTTAACTGAGATGGGATTTTAGCATCTGATAAATAGAAAATACAAGATGAACTAAAATTCTGTACAAAAATAAACTTCTCTACGGACTAAAACAAGTCTTAATCTGGTGGAAATGCCTCCTCTCCCATTCCTCACTTCAGTAATTCCTGCTAGGATCAACAGAAGAACACTAAATATCAGAAATACTGACTGCATGTTCAGAGTCATACCAGTGAGGAAGCTAAAGGATCAGCAGAACAGAGCTGCAACTACACAGTTAAAACACCCACATTATGGCTGTGATCTATTTTAAGCTAGGGCTAACGAGGACTAAATTCACAATAGTTATTAGTTCATCTGAGGGTAAACCCGGTGCAAGATACCAGAGAATTTACATGGAGGTACTCTGAATATTCAGATGTTACCGTTGTTTTACTTCAGTTGATTATTTTTTATTATTGCTTTGCTCTAACGTAGTAGCATCTAGGAGTGACTGTCATAGTTCATAGAATAGAAATTAATCTATGCTATTCCGTAGAAAAGTCACAATGCTTAAAAAATATTGTATATTTAAAAGGAAGTGTATGTTCTGTGGCTGGGCTGAGGAGTCATGCAATGTTATATTTTTAATGGAAATTAGAGTGAAAAAACAAGAATCCTCATTTAACCTCATGAAGAATCCTCATTAAAATTTACTCATCGTTTTCTATTATCCCTCCCACTTAGTCTCCCCCCCCCTTCAGCTTTAAAATTTTTTGCTTAGCTATAAAAGTAAAAAGTACCTTTAAGGCGCAGTGCAATAAGCATGTACCAGTGTAAATCTACTGACTGCGGTGCGTTTGGCTTTGCTATGATTTGAGGGCACGGCCGAACGGTACACGCTGGCCGGGAGTTTCGTCTGACATCTGACAAAGAAATGACCCCGTCTACTGGGCCGTGCCCCGTGGCCAGGCACGGGCTCTGCTCTGAGCGGGTCTGCAGCCAGCAGTGCCCAGCACAGGCGTACGCACACAGGCAGCTGCAGGACCTGGGTCCCTGTGGCTTTTTCATACGGATAAAAGGATGGATTAATTTCCAGTAGCACGATAATTGGCCCCTGAAGAATTATCCTCATCAACTTCAGTTAAAGAGGTATAATATCTGACCATGGGCATTATTGCAAAGTGAGAACGAGGAGATTATGAGAATTTATTGAGATTATTAAAAACTGTTAGGTATGTCGAACATTTCTAACATTGTACAAATTGAGTTTTTCTCCATTTAGAGTTGAATTACGGAAGTGCAAAATTATTCTATCCACCAATCCTGGAAAGGATGGAGATTTATTTTCGTGCTCAGGTGCTGGCTGAACTGTTACGTTTCTCAGTGTTCATGTTACATAATTTGTTTTAAAATAGAACCCTGAAAGAATATATAGTAGTGAAACCAAAACCCTTGGAACAAAGACAGACATACTTAAATTTAAAAGGAACTTAAATGAGAGTTTTCTCCGAAACAAGACTAAGAGTTCTTGTGCACCTTTTACATGTTTAAACTCCTGCTGACTTTAATGGAGTTTAAAATATGCAGGAATGGAAGCACGGACAGGAAAAGGGAAAAGGAAGACGACAAGAACAGAGGCACAGATGGAGTAAAGGATGGGAAAAACTAATAACAAGTTTGATAACGAAGTCTTACCTCTTCAATTTCTATTTACAAATTATTCCTTGATACTTTTGGCCTTTATTTACTACTTTTGTAAGGATATAGAAGCTTAGCTAGATACAAGTAATAAATCGTGCAAAGGTGATCTTTCCAAGTTAATAAATGACAGCCAGAAGAATCTATACCTTGATATGAAAGTATAAAGCTGGACCGGGAGCAAACACTTCTGTAATTCTACTACAATCATGTATTAAATTATAGGTTTCATTTACAGCCCTTGCTAAGACCCCTAGTTACTAAAGAAATATGAACGTTGAAAGTCATTACCTGGTTGTCAGAAAGCCACAAAGCTGCAAGTTCTTTAAGTTTAGTAAAAGTGAATGGTAAATTCTTCAGTCTGTAAATGATAATATTGGAACAACATGAATCCTTCATTTTCACAATAGTTTCTGTTAAAGATTTGTATGTAGCATGTTTATCTTGATCATACTGAAATTGCTATAATTTCATATCTTTATTTTCTCTCACCTTTTACTAAAATATAATATTTTATTACGGGCATTCCACATTAAGAGTGACATTTGGAATCTAAAGCTACTGACATCATACCCTGAAGGTACTAAGGAGATACCGATATTTTGCCTTGGCTATAATGTAACCAAAGCTACAGCTTGTAACACAGTAAACTGAAAAAAATCTTGGTCCCAGGGAGACTTAGAGGAAAGACCTAACAGTTTTCAGTGTGGCTAACAGAAATCCTTTTATTGGACATTTAAGTTTTGGAACAGAAATACTCTAATATTATTGAAAATTTATTTTTGCAGAAATGTTAGGATAAAGATTAAAATAATATAAATATTCATAGTGAACCTAAAGGACAAAATTAAATTAAACAGTAAAAAAATTAGCATTTTAATCATACATGTAAACACATTTCCTAAAAGTGATCTGAACGTGGGAATGGGGAAACAATGACTAGATACTTGTGGAAACTTCATTCATGTTTTTCCCACTAATTCTGAACATATAATTTTTACTTTTCGGTCTGTACCAACGCGAGAGGGCTGTCCTACCCACATACTGATATTCTCCCATCTCTGTGTTACAGAAGGGTAAGGAGCTGGAGGACTGTAGGAAGAAATGGACCGACCAAAGGACTGTCTACAAAGACAAAAGCTAAATGTGATTTACCAAAAAGACAAGAGGAAAAGCCCTTTTCTGAGAGAGTCAGACACCCCCATACTGTGGAAAGAAAGGCTCTTACAGATACGCTCACTCACACCTCAGACTGAGAGAGGCAATCCACTGCCAGGTACTCCTCCTGCACGGCATCATCAGGAGAATCCTTCGTCCCTCTACCAGTAAATAGCCAACAATATTCCTACAGTCTTCTTCATATTAAAAATCCATCTGTATTTCTGGGAGATAAGCACCTCACAAGCTTTTCACCATTGCTTCTATGCGGCGCTTTGTAAGTGTACCCATTTGTGTCAGCAATAGTGTGGCCAGCAGGACCAGGGCAGTGATCGTGCCCCTGCACTGGGCACTGGTGAGGCCGCACCTCGAATGCTGTGTTCAGTGTTGGGCCCCTCACTCCCAGAGAGACATTGAGGGGCTGGAGGTGTCCAGAGAAGGGCAACGGAGCTGGGGAAGGGTCTGGAGCACAAGGCTGATGGGGAGCGGCTGAGGGCCCTGGGGTTGTTCAGCCTGGAGAAAAGGAGGCTGAGGGGAGACCTTATCGCTCTGTACAACTGCCTGAAAGGAGGGTGTAGAGAGGTGGGGTCGGTCTCTTCTCCCAGGTAACAAGTGATAGGACAAGAGGAAATGGCCTCAAGTTGCGCCAGGGGAGGTTTAGACTGGATATTAGGAAAAATCTCTTCACCGAAAGGGCTGTCAGGCACTGGAACAGGCTGCCCAGGGAAGTGGTGGAGTCCCCATCCCTGGAGGTATTGAAAAGCCGTGTAGATGTGGTGCTGAGGGACATGGTGTAGTGGTGGGCTTGGTAGTGTTAGGTTTACGGTTGGACTCGATGATCTTAAAGGTCTTCTCCAACCTATACGATTCTGTGATTCTACGATTCTGGAATTACTCTAGATGTATTTTTGCCACAAAGTCATTACCATTAAAAATCGTGTTATTTCAGAAAGCAGTGTGCACTTACTGCAAGTAACACATTTTAAAGATTGTGATTTTAATAAAAATACCTTATACTAAAAATGACTTATCTATAAAAGTGAAATAAATTGACATGAATGCATATGCATACATAGTGTGCTATGAGACAATCTCCAATTAAATGCCTGTATAGATTAGAGCAGTTTTACATGTGTGTGCATGTTTAAACCTAGAATTAATGCCATAAGAAAGTAAGGAGTGCCTAAACTACCTGAAATGGAGTTTTCATTCCTGTCTTGTCATAAAATGAATATTGCAGTGTGGAATAGTGCAGTACGTGACATAAGGGTATAAGGGTATATAAGGGTACTTGTACATACTACATATAAGTATATATACTTATATACTATTGTAGCATACCCTCAAATAAGCGTATACTACAGTAGTATATATACTCAGGTACTCCTTTAGCATACCCTGAAATAAGGGCGTACTACGGCTACAAAGGTTCTCAGATATTCATTACGCATGGATGTAGGTTGATTACTTTCTACATACTACAGGCCAGATCCCATTTGATATAAATCAGCATAACTCTGCCTGTTTCAAAGAGCTAACTCACATCATCCTCAGTAAAGGATTTGGCCTCCTCTGAAGAGAAAACTGCTCATCAGTAATTGAAAAAAGTGATTATCTGCACTGCTTCCATTGATCTAATACATGACTGCAATCAGATATGAGTACAAAGAAATGTGAAGTTTATGGCTGTGCTATTCAAAAAAGAGCTTTTCTTTTATGCTTAAATGCTGAAACTTCTCACTAGACAGTTTGGAAAATTACATACGTAATTGTTTTTATAAATCTAAGGGAAAATATATCCACAATATTAGATGAAACTTTAAGTGGTGCACAGATAGTTAATTAAGAAGATGGCCAAATTAAATTAACTTACAATTGAAAGACAAACCGTGCTGTACCAAAATGACTTATTCTTACTATGGATGGTATTTTACTCAGCCTGAATAAATAACCTTTGCCTGAGGCCCCTTCTCTGCTGGAAGGTGCTGTCTGACTGTTCCAGAGCAACTGTAGCCCCGCAGTCCGGACCGGGAACAGGACTAATGGAAATACGGCCACAGACCCTGCGCCCATTCCTTCAGGTGTCGGCCGAATGGCATCCAGAGCCATGAAGCCTGTGGGAAAACAGCCTCTCTGAACCTCCCGAACAATCACACTAGTGCTACCACTGGGCAGCCACCCGCTGTGCACGCTTTCCTGCGTGAGCAACAGCTTCATGCCTGTGCCTTTTTTTAAGCACTAACAACTTCAATTTGCAATCTCTTAAACTGATTTGTAAAGAGAGCTGAAAATGCGATAGCCAAATTAAAAAAATCTCTTAGTGCTATGGAGATTATCTGTATTCATATTAATTAGGTTAAACAGGTAAAATCATGTATGCCATTGGTAAATGTAAAAGTTTAAAAGTTATTAATAAAAATTTTTCTTTTAAGGTAAAACCTGAAGCACCAACTGATTTTTCAGGAAAACAACTATCCGCAGTAACAGTTTGGAAAGGCATGAAACGTGTATGTTCTTTTTATAGTGTTTAATTTTCACATAGAAAGCGTCTTCTTATGAGAAAAAAAGGAGAATAAATTTCCTCTGAAGTTCCTCAGGTGAATAAAAACAAACTAAACCAAAACCAGCACACATTTTGAAATGACACCCCTAAACATTAAACGGTTGTACCATATGACTTCACAACCTCAAAGAAGCTACTTGTCAGTGTGTTACGCCATTCTGGGGTGAGGACTTCAGAATAATTCCTTCCTTTATTAATCCTAGATCACTTCTTTTGTGCAATTTGTTAAGTTCTTAAGGGCTAAATACTTTAAGAGTAGGCTAATGAATATTATTCATGGAACACAAGAAGAGCAAAGAAGATGTCATTGATACTGTTTAAATATAAAAAATATCAAATGTTGATATTTGAGGGGTCTTATGGGGTGAAGGTAGTCTTTGCTTTTATTGTAAGCCTACTGACAGACATAATTTTAACTTTTCTTTCTTGATAATAATTGTTTTTCTCATAGTTTTGTAAAATAACCCACTACATGTTTGTACCAGGCACTAAATTTTGGTTTTGTTATGCCCCAAGTAAGCAAGCTCAGAGTATGGGAAGAGTTTCCACTGATTATTAGTTTGAGTAATACAATGTACGAAGAGCTTACCGAACACCTAGGGAATACTTTCTAGATTCATCGATGCATTTATTATACTTTGGTGACAATCAGAAAGAATTTTCAAATAATAACCCAAACATGAAACATTTATGTCAAAACATGTTGAAAGTTAATCATAACAAGCAGAGTTACCAGTCAGTCGGTCAAGCCCAAGACAGTTGCTATTTGTGACAGTTCTCCAAGGTAACTCTCAGCAAATTGATAATAAGAGGGTTTTCAGAGTGTGAAAGTTTAAAAGAACATGATTCACATTAACCCATCAACATCCTGTTCACAAAACCACTTGTGGATATACATGGCCAGAAGTAATTACCTCTTTGGCAATGAGGAATATTGCATAATTAAATAACTAAACAGAAAAAGAAAAGGTACACCAGGGAACAGTCTTTTTTTTTTTAATGGATCATGTAACCTTGGGACTTTTTTTCATCTAACTTCTGTGGGTGAGATTCAGAGCAGTAATTGAGTTCTGACCCCAGGACAGAAGCAGAAGCAGTCCAAATACAGAAAGGTGATGATTCTTTCAGCTCTTCTTTAAGAACAATCTAAAACTAAAAGAAAGGTTACTTACCAGTAACCGATGCTCTTTGAGAAGTGTAGCCCAAATGTACATTCTAACAATTCTACCTCTCAATCACAGGACTCATACCTGGAAGGACTCTGAGGAGAGAGGAGAAGCAGATGGAAGACAAATGTATATGTGGACTACACATTGTGAAGAACACCGGTTACTGGTAAGACATCTTTTTTTCTTTGAATGAATCCCATGTGCACTCTCAACAGTGACCGAATCCAAGCAGCTACCCCCAATGACTCATTACGTGGTGGAGGTCTCAGTATCTTTCATGCAAGTAGTAATTGCACAACTACTTTATCAAATGCTGCATTGGTTCTTGAAGCACTGGAGACAGCGTTATGCCTGGCAAAGGCAAGGATGAATCTCCAGGTAGCCGCATTGCAAGTATCCGGAATCAAAATTGTCCTGACTGCAGAGGGTGAAGCCACCTAAGCTCAGGTCAGATGCACACTAGCCCTCATTAGACTCCACCTTTGCAATCGGATAGCAAGTCAGGATTCAACCCATCATTGCCTTTTATTGTGTAGAGACAACCAAATACTGCATTTCCCAGGGATGAAGAACCTGTAACAGGGCTGAAAAGGTTTGGACCTGTAAAGATAAAAGGAGAGAGGACTCCCAACTATGGGGATGAGAAGTATATAGTCTTAGAGTGTATGGCATGGGAAAGAAAAGCTGGAGTCTAATTCCCTGGTTAAAATGGAATTTAACATGAATATTTGAAGAAAGTCCTGGAACTAAACCAGCTTCTGGTCAATCAGCAAGGTCCATCTTACAGCGATGAGGGCCTTCAGGAGACATGGAACAAGAGTGAAAGCCTGTGGTAGCTGAAATCACAGTATTAAAAATGCACTAGAGAGGGACTCCAAACACTGACCCACCTTTGAGCAAAATGCGTCAACTCACAAAAATTTGAGATTCCCATTAGCCTGAGTGTCAAAGAGGTCTATGTCAGGTTTGCCTCCTTCCTGAAAGACATCCAATCTGGATTTTAGACCAAATCTCCCAAAATGTTTGACTTTCATACCCAAGCTCCAGATAATGCAAAGAGGGAGACCTCCTCTTTTCCTCTTTACATGCTACACCACAGTTGTCCGTCCCTCCACGCGTGCATGACCATTCAGAGAGCAGACTGCAAATTTTCCATGCACTCTGGCAAGGCAAGTTCAAAGCCACCAATATCTCTGTATTCTACATGCCTTGAGCCAGAGTGCACTCCCCATGCCATGAGGAACATGTCCAGAATGAACATTTCTGGTGGCAAAAGGGCATCTCTCAATAAACGCTTGAGTAGCCCAGCTACTAGCAGAGAAAGTCACTGGGATAAAGGCAATGACGTAAGAGGCTAACGGATACACAAGTGCACCATTTGCAGTCACAGTTGCAGACACTGGAGGTGAAATTTGGCATGTGACAAAGTAGAAGGAGATGACCCTGAGGTGTCATTCACTGGGGTGAACCTGTGGTGGACAGATCCCCATTGGAAGACTCTGTTCCCTTTGTAAAACTATACATCCATGATAATCAGCATGGATTGACAGTCATGGCGACGGAGTCTGTTCCCTCTGCAAGGAAAATAACATGCAAAGATGCATGAGCAACAGGACACCTGCCAGAATGGACATGAAATCCTCTCTGGTGTCAGGAGGAGAAAGTCATCAAGGACTGACCAGATAAATTCTGAAAGAATATGCAATCATATGCAGAGTCCGTCCCCATCTGTTCTATAGTACAGGGAGTAACACCTGCTCTTCAGAAGATTTGTGCAGAGGTTGGAGCTTTCATGCCAAAAAGGCTGCATCAGCAGTGTTTGGTGTGAATGGGTCTGCCTCAGCAGCGGAGCCCACAGAGGCCAGGGCTCTGCAGGTCGCGTAACAGGCTGAGAGGGAAAAGGCTGACCCACATCCCAGGACCCAGGAGCCCACCACCGTAGGGTGAAGCACATGCACTGACACCTTGGCTCTAGAATCGCCCTTCTGCTCTGCTTGCGTGTCTGTGTCTCTTCTTCCAATGGCTCGAAAGGGTATCCAGGAAAAGAGCTGGTGTGCTCTACCTTCTCTGTCATATCTGAAGCAGGAAGAGTAGAGGGGCAAAACTGTTGTGGTAACATGGAAAGGATCCTAGCAACAAGTGGAGCCCAGGTACACTCCGTATTAACATGTACATGTGGACTCATTCAAAGAAAGAATGGATATTGCCTTAATGTTAATATGAATGCAAAAATGGGAAAACAGAAAAGTAAAAAAAAAAAAAAAAAAAAAAATCAACATTAAGATGGTATCTGAACTTTGTCTGAACTCTTTGGTGCCAAAACGTAGAAACTTTTTAGTTTCATTAAGGTGGGAGGTTCCATAACAAAAGCATTATCACAATGTCTCAGCAGGGCAACATTTAACCTCAGCCGGAACTGATATCAACAAAGGAGGAAAAATTTACTCCCCAGACCCCTCAAGAAAAGTACAGGAGACAATTCAACCAGGTTTAAAGGTTGAAGGTCTATGGTCTGAGTCAGTTCCTATCTCTCCTAGTCTAGACTGTGCTCTCCCACTAGTTCTACAATGCTTACAACTCACTGTGCAGTCTTTCAGGTGGACTTGAGAGAACAGCTTCCCACCGCCACAGGCAAAGGTCCCGTTCTCCTGCCCTCCTCACACCTCCTTTGGTGCACAGCCACTGTTTACCTTTAACTGCCTTTGGTGTTTGCCAGACTTCATGGTGAGGAAATGGACCGTGAGGAGTGTCATAAAATGAACACAACAAGAAGAACGATAGCTTCTTCCATTTTCAGTGAGAGAAATCAGCTCAGTGACTTCTCCAGTGAGCCCTGAGCAAGCATAAGGGCAGATGCAGGGCTACCAGCCAGCACTGAAGGGAGTGGGAAGCACAGCAGCTGACACATTCCACCCCAAGGAACATCACACCATTGGGATGCTAGTCCATAATTACCTTCCTCCACAATGGAAATCCCAATCCTCTCTTATACCTGGGCAGCTGGGGAAAAAGGAAGGTGGGGCAGGACTGCTGTTCTGATGGCATCCAGCAACCATGTCAGGTCAGCTTGGTCGGGAAACCTTGCCTGCTCTTACCACCTCCACTGCCTCCGTCCAGCAGTGAGCCACCTCCTCCCTCTCTCACCCCAGCAATAGCACTCATAATCAGTAATTACACATGAAGTCACATGCCTGAAATCAGCAGCTGAGCCGGCTGAAAAGTAACTTGGCAAAAAAAGGAAAGAAAAAAAAAAAAAGACTAGTTTTCTGCTTCCTCAACGCACACTCATGGCACAACTACAGCTTTGAAAAGAGGGCAAATAGCGTGATCCAGCTCAGATTGGTTTAATGTGCCAGGGAAGGCACCCTGCAGTTGCAGCTCCTTGGACTCCCAAGAGGCCCCGAACCAGCACTGTCCGGTTGCCTCCCCACTCCTATGCCTGCTCCGTGCCTCCTCCTGCACGTCACTACAGCTGGCTCTGCAGCACAAGGTGGGCCAGCCACGGGAAACGTCCATCTGAAAATTCACCGTATTTCTGATAGGCTGCTTTCGTCTATATCACTTACGTATTCAAGATCGCCATACGCCTGGACAAAGTGGCACTGGGACAGGACAGGGTATATGGATGCAGGAACAGTGAGGGGAAGCTGGACTGCCTTTGTTGGCAAGAATGCCAGCCTGAGGGTGTTCAAAGTGTTGCCTGAAATCCAGTTTCAGACTCTAGCTGTACCGATAACAGCACAAACGTACACTGCTGTGGTGACATACTGACGGGAGAGTACTCCTGGCCCTGGGAAAGCACTGGAATCTGAAACCCAAAATCAAGAGACCCAAGATTTGATTCTGGGACTTGGACAGTTTCAACACAAACTGGAGTTAAGTTTAACTTTACGTTCTGGTCCATACATAACGTATTTTATGATACACAATTGCAATGCAGAAAATCATCTAACAGAATTAAGTGAATAATTTTAAACAAATGTATTACAGGGATTTCTACATTACTTCATTTTATACTTTATGGTCAACCTTAATTTCAACAATGAAACTGCTGACAGTGAATCAGCCACAGATGTGGAAAGTCCTTCCTCTAATTTTTACTGAGTATGGACAATAATTACTGGAAACAAAATGGTACTCACACACCATTTGTTGCACTACCGAGCAAACTTGCATTTCTGTGGTTATACTGAAAATTAACATATTCTTGGAACATACGTATGTATAAATTTCAAGGACAAGTCAGTCTTTTCTGATGCCGATGGCAGCACAGGCTGGGTATCAAGAAAGGCTCACTTTAAGCACTCTGTTTCTCAGAGGAAGAGTCATGTGCATAAGAACAGAAGAATCTGGTTTTTTGACAAAACCTTTGCTCTGCCAAAGGAAATAGAAAATCTTCTTTTGATTTCAGTGGAGTCAGGATAACATGCTAGTGTGCTTGCATTTAATGATTTCCTATATATCAGCTTGTCACAATTTTTTAATCATTAAATATTACAAAGTTACATACAATTTTAAAACCAAATATCACACTTTCACATGGAAACACTAGGAGACAAAAGAAGTAAACAGGTTTTAATCTATTAAAACACACTGAGACCCAGATCTTGGCCCCATTCACGTTTTTCTTTGGATGTCAGTGGAACTAAGACCAAACCATAAAGATTAAAAACAAAACTCAAAATTTTTTCCTTATAGTTTAAATAGTTTAAATAAAGTAATTTTAAATATAATTTTTGTATTTGTAAATATATTTTATATAAATGTATTTTTACAAATACCTAAAAAGAACAGTTTAAATTTTTTTAAAAATAAAGTCTTATAATGTGTTAGAAAAATTATGTGAACTGTACCTGTTATCGCTCAGGTTTAACACTCTCAGCTTCTGCATCTGACCAATTTCGTCAGGAAGAAATTCTAGCTTGTTAGAGCGCAGAGACATCACTGTTACGTTTTTACAGCTTCCAATCTACAGGAATGAAAAAACCAAAGATGTGAGGATACTTACTTTGATAAATTTATTACCACTAACTTTTTATGTCGGGAGGTGGCCAACTTGTGTTTTTACTATAACTGACAAAAAGCAGAAAATACAGAATCTAAAGTCAGAAATAGTGTCCCCCCTTTGTCAGTAACACCAGGGAAATGCCTCGGGCTCCTTTCTCTGCTCTTCTGAGTGATACGCTCACCTTTACGTGACTTTACTAATTTCCTGGTTTTACTGTTTTACTGTTGAGTATGTAAGAAAGATCTGGTCTTCCACATCGTGCAGAAACAATTGGTTTAACAGATATTTTGTCTGAGTAGGGATGAAATCTTGGGCCTACCACAAAACATTTCAATTTGTTATTTAAAAACAGAATCAGCTTCTCACTTCTCTGGGCAGCTCAGGAAGGAAATTCTCATCCACAGCCAACGTCCTCAGGTTATGAAGGTAGCCGATGGTAGAAGGCAAGGACTCCAACTCATTACAGCTGCAGTCAAATTCTTCTAATAAAGATAAACTGAAATTGTAAATACACTTGTTAGATGCTATACAAGAACGAGATAACAAAAATTAACAATCTACAACCTTTGAAAGTTTTAAAGCATCACACTACTACAGACGTCATGCTCTGAAGAGGGAACCTTTATTGCAGATTTCCCTAGGAGAGCCTGTAATGATATGATTTTAGGAACTATTAGGGACACTTTTAATCAATCTTATCCAGTAAGGCAGTTTAAGACAGACCACTTGGTTTCCCCACATTATCATTCTTACTTTTTGTAGTGAGGAAATATTCCAAGTACTTCAAAGAGAGTGACCAGGGCAATTCATACTAAGCTGAAGAATCAAACCAGAAAGTTTATAATCTTAACATACAAAGACAGACAACAGGTAAAGAAATACAGCTGGAGAGAGCAAAGGGAAGGGAAGCAGAAATTGCCTCCAGGGTATGTTCCAACTGATGCACTCGACATCATTTCTAACACAGATCAGCAGTGAAAAAAGATGAACTTGGATCCAAACTCAGCAAAGTAATCTCAGCCTGTTGTGGTCAGACACAGCTTTTGTAAAAGTGCTGTGAAATGAGCTGGAGTTGTACCAAGTCCTAAACGAAAGGGGCCCACATGGCAAAAGCCACCGCCTTCTCTGACAGCAGCTGCCACCTCTGCAGAATGAAAGCCAAGGAAACGCCAAGAGAGCTGACCCAATGCACAGCGCTGCCGGTCGGCGCTTGACCCTCCCCACCCACCACTGCTGCGGTACGAACGGCCTTCAGAGGCATTCTTCTGCTCTGCAGGACCCCGTCCTAGCCAGTCACACAACCCTCGGCACTCTTTGGAGTCCTTGCTTTTCCCTGAAGACAGGAGGTGGTATCAGGCAACACTCAAACATCAGTCTTACTTTGGTGATTAAGAATCAACAGTCTGACCTTTGCTAATGCAAACAGCACAAGCAGGAATATATATGTAATACATGTTATATAGAGAGATATATAAAAATAGATACACGTTACATATATATTATGCACATACATACACACACACATATATATATAAAATATTCTAAAGAAACATCTACGGAATCTCTTAAAAAAATAGGCTGGATATAAAAATTCTTGAAATGACTGCTGTACTGCACTGCTCATTCAGCTCATGGAATAAAAGTTTTGTGACCCATTACAAATGCCACCGTTCCCTGCTTCTGCTGCCCCTTTTTTGCTCCACATGTACTACCTTTTTCTCTCAAGTGCTTTAATTAATAGTAAGGTTAAATGGCAAGCAATTATTTCTTCCTCAGTGTTTGTCGTCTCCCTGTCCACTGACGAAGGGACTAGATGCCCAGAAGATTGGTGTTTTTTCCAAATGTTTTGGTAGTTTACCTCTTGCTCCTTGGTAATCATGAGTCACAGCTGCAGGACTGGACCTTCATCGTATGTCTAACTTACCTTTATTCCAGTTTCTTAAGTAAAAAAATGTCTTTCAGCCTTCAAATTTTATGAAAGATGAAACCAGAAATAGCTATTCCTAACACGGAATTCTCAGAACTTTCCTCTAATTGCTGTATTTCAGTAGACTGAAAAGCCAAAGTGAGTCATACACTGATTAGTGAAAGAGATGCATGGAATATATCCAAAAGCTCTGCCAGGTTTGGTTATAGCCTTTCTTTAATACAAGCTTTGTATCCACCACAAGTTATTTCAAACTAGATAGAAAACAATTTCAGTAAAGGCAAAATTCCATCATGTTTACCTACTTCATACAGAATATGTGCCTGACAGAGTGAAGTCCAACTGGAAAGCTTGTTAAATTGCAAGATGCACACGTTCTTCCTTTTACTGATGATAACACAACCAGAAAAGCTTGAAAATAGATAAGCTAATTGAGAACTACTGTGTTTCCAATGGCAATCAGAAAATCTGATACTCTGAACTGTAACTGTGGAATTTTCCCTGACAGTGAAGAATGACTTTATCAGACAACAGAATTTTATTTGAAAGGTATTGCCTGGCACAGACATTCTCAGCTTCTTTCCTTCCTGGTGACATCAGCAGCAGACAAATGAAGATGGCCACAATAAAACCAACAAAGTCAGTGTGAAACTATATTTTATCTGTATAACTTCCACAGTTAAAAAAATATGTACTTCAGAAAGCGATTTTTCATTCATCATGGATTGTGCATGAAAGTAAGTTGACAATAACAGCTATAATTCCAACAATGCTAATTTAGGTAAAATATCATTAACCTTACTGTCTTCTTGGGCTAAATTCAGATCATTCTTGATAGGTTTAAAGAAAGGCAGACAAAAATCAGATATGCACCTGCTGTTCAGTTTGGCACCCACTGAAATGAGGCCGTTCACAGTACGCGTCCTAAGGTAGATGAGGAGTATTTTTAGACAGATTAGTAGAGAGATATTCATGGAGAATGAAGACCGCCATGAATAAAGGAGTAGTTCCAACCCATCTCAGCCCCATTTCATGCAGTCACAGCCCTTTTCTCCCAACAGCCACAGCACCCAGATAACTGCCAAAGCAGCCTAAATCCTAAGAGATAGCTACAGCCACTATTTGTCCACCATCAGGCAAAAGGAATTTTGCAGATCCAGGAATACAAGTTTACACTTTCCTGCGCAGCATCCGGTACTGTCAGATATGGTAGAGACTAGACATATGCACAAAACACTCGTCTAACCCAGAACACTGGCCCTTGAGCTACCGCACCATCACCTACCTATGGGTCACGACCTCCCTCGTGACACCTTCCTACCCACAAAGTGGGAGCATGGGCATTCGCTCAGGTCCTACAGACACAATCCCCAGTCTTTGGGTCCGATTTGGTACTTAATCAATGTGAATCCACTGATTTTATGAGGAATGTTTTATTAAGCGGGGTCTACTGTGCACAGCATCTTGCAGGGTCAAACTCCAAATGCCACTACAGGCTTGCCCTTTGAACAAGACTGCCAAAAATGAGGGTGGCGGTTCACTAGCAGCAACATCGACTCAGGCAGCGTTGAAGTGCTCTGTGCCTCATGGTGAAATTGGTCCCTGGAGGGAGAGTTCCCTCCTCCACGTTGCTAATCTTTGTGTGACAATAATATACTCTGCAGCGGGTACTACGACTATCATTTAGGAGAAAGAGACCCAGTAGGAAACTATCCAAATGGATGAGTCAGAGAAAGGAAGTTCATTTTGATGTGGGAGACATCGTCCTCATTAAATGAGAGAAAGTACTTCATTTAAAAAGCACAACCAATCATCACTCAAAAATAATGTGATAATATTAGGTGATTAGCCTACTGCTCTGCTTATACACCGTTTAGAGCAGCAGCATCCATCTTTAAAAATGTAATTAAGGCTCCATGACAAACAATACTGAACAGAGACTAGGTTAAAAAGAAAGAGGGGTTCCCCTTCAATTTGAACAATTCAATAAATAAGAAAACAACTTCGTGACAGGTTTTAAAAATTGACCCCCAAAACTGTTAAAGATAACATTGGACATTATATCAACCTTTCTGCAGAGTGTCCAGTACAGCTTTGAGCCTTACGAGCTTTCACTGCCTATCAGAATTTATTGCTACACAATGTTTATAAGATTTCCCCTTTTGTGATTCGTATAACCAACTTTTAATAGTCTCCATCAATATCACATAAATCTAAAGATACTGCAAGAAGTACAGCATGGCAAGCCAAACCTGAGCTTTCAGTTGCTACAGTTGTAATAGTTCACAAATTTGGATTTTTTTTTTTCCTGGCTGGCATGCCAACAACTAAATTATTATTGAAGTTATTACTATAAAATGGGTGCAGTAAAGCACTGGCCGTGCAGGTTAGAGATTATTTCTATTCTAGAGACCTCACTGTGCTATCATATTTGTGGACAAGTCTAAATGAAGCCTTCTAGGCTTTAATTCTGGAAGTCTCAGAACAGCTCTGGCTTAAGAAAACCACTTCTAATGAAATAGCTGTTGAGCTACAACCTCCTGAAGAGAGAATGGTTTTTCCACTGAGAGTGAGGGCACAGAGTCTGAGCGCAACTCTGCTCACGGATGCCCCATCCCCAACGTTCACGCTGCCAGCACAGAATTGGTATAAAGGGTGCAACCATGTGTTCCGTCACACCAGCCAGACAATCTTTACTTAGGCTGAACTCTGTTTCTTCTGCGTGAATACTACTGCTGGTGCAAGGAGGATGATGAAAACACTAGAGCTATAGCTGGAGAAGGCAGCCAGGGACCATGTACTCTCAAATTTTTTCCAACTATCAGTTTATACAGCATTTCAGAAGTAAAATATGTAGAGGAAGAGGCATACTACAAAAATATCAATGTTAAAGATATGTTCTGCTAGAAAGGGATATGTGTAGTGTGAAACAACATAAAGAATCACCTATTTCCACACTTGGAGACAGGCTTGCATCTGCCTTGAATTTTACAATAAATTGCAGACTTCATTTAGCAATAAGCTCAAGACACACAGCAGTACAAGACAGAATTTTGCACCAGTGATCATGCAATATCTGACAAAACGATAGCTAAAGGGCGTCATTAGTGCTTTTCATAATAAGATTACTTATACGATACTTTCGCATTTTGATGTATGCACCTATGAAATTGTCATGACTTTTTCATTTATGCTACTGCAATATTTTAAGCAATCTTCATATGTATGAGGTTTACAGCCATCTTCTTTTCAGCATCAAGTACCGGCTGTTGCTATGGAAACAGACGTATTCCCCCAAATACTTCTATTTCTTCTACTTTTGCTGCTCTAATCATCTAAATTGCAAGTGATTCATACAGAAAAATATCTTTGTTCTTTTTCTTGGAAAATGTGATACATTTCATCTTCTTATCACTTACGCCAGCATAAGTCCACAGAAGTAATAGTGTTGCTTCAAATGTAAATGTTATAAGCTGGGTGTTAGGCACACAATTTGAAATTATTTTATAATTCAGTACATTTTTGTCTTATTTTTTATTTCAAAAAACCCACATACCACAAGCAGAAGGGAAAACACATTTTACTTAACGTTGAAAATCACGAGACTTATACTCACTTTCCGATTGCATTTGGCAGAATTGTAAGCTGATTGTCATCTACTTTTAAAGTTGTAAGCCTTTTCAACAGTCCTACAAAACAGGTAAGGAAGAAGTAAGAGAAAAACATTCCACATTAATCTTTTTTACTTTCTGTAATCTCCCATATCCTTAAACAAATAACGATTTCTAACACTGAATACCTTTGATCTAGATTTTGGAAAACATTTGTATATAGGACAGTACACAGACACATTCTTGTCCCATTGAAAATACGTTTCATCAAAATGAAGCACTCATTAAATGTTAAGCTGAACTGCAAGTAAAATATTTAAGTGTATTTCTGGAGTCTTGAAAAAAAAACGTAAAAAAAAGAATAGTATCCTATCTGTGTAGGAAGAGCAGTATTTCGACTTATCTATTAACGTTTCAATCGAATTCATGTCCTGTTGCCTTGATTAAAAGGTGCTCAGGTCATAACAGGACATTAGGCGAATTATCTAAAGTAAATGCTACATTTATAAAGCTTCACAATATGTAGGTATAGCCAGAAAACCAGAATCAGACTGAAAACCAGAATCAATCCTCGATGCATTTGTATATGCAGTTAATTCTTATTGTTAAAAGAATTACTATATATCTAAGCGTAAGCAGATGCATAACTGGGTAACATTTACCAAGAAGGGAATGAAACTTCTGCTTTACCAGTGTGTAACAGCAGAAAACAATAAAAAAGTAAAGAGAGAAAAAATGGCAAACATATTGCAGTACAGTGCTAGAAACAGAGCTTGAAACAGATTCCCACCTTCTGGAAGTTATTAACATTTCCAAATCTGTTTTTCCCCTGAAAGAAATCTGGATATACTGAAATAGCATTTTAAAAATTATTATTTGTAATTAATGTTGGGAATAATATAAATTGATCACTAATACAGAGAAAAATGTTAAACCGAGCGTGCCATAATATGAAAGCTGAAGCAAATGAAACGTATAATTAAAAGGGATACTAGAAACACTACTCATTTCAATTGCAGAACATGTTTGTTGAAAACTTTTTCAAAATCAATGTATTCCAAGAAACACCTAGATTTCAACAAATTTTATTTTAAGAGGAAAAAGTTTGACCAAAATGAGTTTCAGCAAGCTCTCATCTGAAAATGCAGTATTAAAATCACTCTTTTTGCTTTGCTGCTGTTAAATCTATTACCATTCAGTAACAGGAATTGGGAAATGAGAACTGAATATACCTAATTGCAAGAATGTATAATTCAAAATGTAAACATTTAGTCCTTTTGTACAGGAGCTAAATGCCCTCTAAAAATCAATCTGCATATGTATATCAGAAAACCACATAAAGCAAAAATTCTAGAATTTATGGTGAGATGCAGAAGACCAAAATGGAAAATAGCTGTAAAAGACATCCAGTAACATTCATGTAGCACAGTATTATTAATTAGCAATACATTTTGGAATCTTGACTAAGTTGATTTAAAATTGGGAATTTAACAGTTCCATGTTCAAAGGGACGCACTTAGGAAAGTGAAAAAGATGATGATGATATAGCGGGCTCATCAGCCGGCAACAGTAGAAGAGAGGAAAGACATCAAGTGTTTCCAAAGAAAATATAAGGGATCAAGACTGAAATGAAATATCCAGACGTACAGCATGATATACCTACAACCACTCAGCTTCCAGATTTTCTGTGTAATTCAGAAATTCTATGCATGCAAAATAGTCAAAAAAGAAAATGAATAGTTTGAGCTATTTCTTTGTTTAATGCTCTCATGTGGAATTGCACTACTGTAACTAAGAGTAGCAACTTTCTTCAAGAGTTTCACACTGTTAATGTAATCACTATTATACCTACTTTCAAATTTAGATCAGATCAGTTACATCTTTCTTTGCTTATTTTCTTTAAAATAGCAAATCAGAATAATCAATACCTTCTAACCATGGATTTTTTTTCCTGACTTTACAAAACGGTCTTCATGGACTATGCAGACACAGATGTTACAAACTCCTTTGGAATTTAATGGCAATTCTTATTCCAGCTATTATAAAGTCTCCTCGTTACCAAACAAATATATACATGAAATCCTCAACTGTAAAAGATTACAAGAAATCCTAAGCTTTTCTCACCTATGGAGTCGGGCAGTTGCTGCAACATATTGGATGACAACAGGAGATCTTCCAGTCCTTCACATCCTGATATGTCCAAATCAACAGTTTCTATCCTGTTTTTTGACACATCCAGGTACACGAGCTGTTTTAACTTCCCTATAGACTTAATAGCACGTTACAAAGGGTTACTTGAACAGATATACACTGCATGCCAGTTTCTAAGTTTAATTAAAGACAAACAATAGTAATTGTTATCTCAGCATCCTTTTTACAAGATTTACTTCACTGAAGCACTATCAGTGGTGGTCTAACAGCCTTCCTGTTCAGATAACTGCAAAAGGAACTGTACCAAGCTAAACGACACATACCAAACTAATTAATGTGTTCCAGATTCATTAAATCTGCTGGAAGTTTGAGCTCTCAGCCACACAGCTGTATTATTTCCTCATTCGGACACAGATCCAAGGGACATTTACTCACAGTTCACATCTACTCATAACGGCAGTCCTTAAGGTCAGAGGCTAGACACGCAGGTAAAGCTTTTCTGTATCAAACTGATTCTCTGAATTTTATAAAATCTAAAATTAGACTTTAGATATTCATAGTTCAGTTATGAACGGTTAACCCCAATAGCACACTTTTGTGAATACAGTGCTTAACCGCAGCTATAACATCAATGAGCAACATGACAGGAATTCTTCCCTAATTTCTTTGAAAATCTGTGTGGCATGTAAGAGTTTGAAGCCTGCAGAAGCAACCTGCTTCTTGATCCATTACCACAAGATGGCCACTTCATTCTAGACGTGAAATTTCACCAAGAAAATCAACAAAAAAGAAGTTGTTAGTTCCCTTAACCTAAAAGCTACAAGTGGAACAGCGAAGAAGCATCACCGCTGGGCCTCGAGCAAAGGAGCTGGATCCGTGGCCCAGGGGCAGAGCTCCGACACAGACTGGAGGGTCACCAGCGGGCGGGAGCCGAGGCAGCACACCGCTGTCGCCGAGAGCTGCCGTGCGGCTGCAGTGCCCTGCATCCACAGGAGCACTGTTTCAAACCAGATGAGTAAACATGCATGGCCTATGTGGGAACTTCCTTTATGGATTTTGGGAAAGCCATGGGAATCGCTTGTGAAGTGTATGGATCCTATAAAAGTTCATGGGAGTGGGTTTTTTAGTTATTGACATATACTTTTAGTGGTTATTTACTGTACACATGAAAAAGGAAAATAGTTTTAGACAGCTTCATCTACAGGTACTTTTGAAACGGTATGAATGTAGCTTGCTTCTCATCTCTTACCTTGCTGAGACCCGCTCTCTGCTTCTAAAGAGGCAGTTTCATGTTGTCTTTAATCATACCCGGGTTGTTGTATAAAGGGAAAATCTCCCTTTCACCCCAACCTTTGCTATTCTACCCATATTAATAGCTGAATACAGTCTTTGTTTCTAGCACAGACTACTTTTGTAAAAACTGAATTATTAACACTGGAAACCTGGCAAATCTCTAAATCTTAAAATCAATTACCAGTTGGTATTTCCTTTCTATTTTTAAAAGTCAAAATTTAAAGCTAATATTAAACTGTTTTAAACCTCTTGTTTTGGAGAAGGCTTTCATAAAACATCATCTAGGGCCTACCAGAATCAGATTCAGGAAACATGAATTATTCACTGAAAATAATTACGCTCCTTGGGATTCAGTTCCATGATCCACTGAACATCTTCAGCTCTAAACACCCTCTCCAGGGATTATGAGCAGGACTGTGTTTGGAACACATTTTAGCATTGGATACATTAACCAATTTCATTGTGAACAGAAAAGAGACAGAATAATGGTTAAAATGTTTGTGCCCACACTCTCTTGGATATCTGGTATTTCTTCTACTCAGCTACACTGCAGCAACAATGCGGCAATATTTCTGTTCTCCGGCTAGTCTCAGTATCAAGAAGTGGTTTCAACATCAGCTTTTCTTTTCACTTTGAATGCTTTCACAAAGCATTCAAAAAGCGGATATTTGGACAGTGACTGGAAATCATCATTTTCTGTGCAAACATCCTGCTTAACAAAATAAAAAATGAATGTAATCTATTTAAGTCAAAAACCAGTTGTTGCTCAGTGCAAAAAATTGCATTTTGATTAACAAATGTTCAAAGCTGAAAGAGGAAGTACCTCTTCCTCTTCTTCCAACACCTGGCTATGTTTGTGCCACATCTAGTCCTACATTTTCCCTGCAGCACTGCAGAGCATTATTGTGTGAAACATATGAGCTGGTACCTGGGTGACAAAATGCTAATGACGAGGACCCCTTCTCCAGTCGTAATCAGCACACATATTTTAGAGTCATAATCTCAAATGATTTAATGCAATAACAATTGAAAATCAAAGTTCTACTGTGGGATAGCAACAACTCAGAAACAGCACTAATATATAACCATGACCCTAAGTTTAGATTGTAAAATATTTTTTGTTCCATTTCTAAATGGAGTGCTTTCTAGAGAAATACACCTTCATTCCACTGCCCCAGAATTGCTTTTAGTATAGCTGAATCTGTACACACCATCTGTTGTTTTTAAGTTTATTAAGATTACTTAGTATTTCCTCTTCCTTTTTAAAACTCGTGGGTTTTCATAAAACTGCTAGTTAGTGCATGGTGACCGAGAAGACAACGGGAAACAACTTCCCCTCACAATGAAACCTACACAAGGCTTAAATAAAAGAGGGACAGCCCCAGTTAGACACTATCATGTAATAACACAACATTTAAAAGGTTTTCATATGAATAGCTGTGCTGAGACTTTTATTTCTTGAAAATAATTAATGACTGTATGAACTAGGAATATGTACCCATTCAAGAAAACGCACATGCATTTAGCTACTGCAAGGTAAATACTTCACTATATCGCACAAAAATTTAATTACATAAAATAAATGTTCATACCCCAGGTAGTATTTGCAAAGAATTATTGTCCATCCACAATTCCTTTAGATTCTGTATTTGTTCGAGAACCTCAGGCTGAGGAAAAGAATACAGTATTACGGACAGTTAAATAAATCAGTATTTTTTTTAGTTAAATATAAATCAGTATTTTCTTAAAAAAAAAAAAAAATAGATTCCCTCTTCACCTTCCTTTTTTTCTTTTTATAACCCACATCAGACTTTCAGAGGATTAATGACATGAACAGTATGCTCATTTCATTTAATTTAACCACTGTTGTTCTTTTTCAAAACTTGTAAAATTTAAGAACCCTTTGGAAAAGAAATGAATACAAAGAACTACTTAGAAGTCCTTGTTCTAAACAGTCTATTGGCAGTATGCAATTTATGAAGAAGGCAAATAAGAGAAGTGAGAATTGTGGAGCTTCAGAAACAATGCACTGAAAAGAAAGGCCAAATCTCATCTTGCAGCGCATGCGAAACTGCTTTTTGCACGATTTATAGTCCTAAAATAGCTTAACAGAGTCACATTGCCAAACTCTTTCCTGGATATACTGCATTTATGTATGATTACATGTCTGCAATTGTCACATTCAGTAGTTAAAATAGCGGTATGCAATAATAAAGCCTTAAAATTACAATATTAAACTTTAACCTAAGATCTTCTATTCTTGTCAACATTATAGCATATTAGTGAGAGAACCTGCAAAAGGCAATTCCCCAAATCATTTCTCATTCATTACAGCTGTGACAATCAAGAATTATCAGGTCACAAACATTTCCATGTTTCAGCCTAAGCAGTATTTTTCTTTTTCACAAAACGCTATTTTCACAGAGAGAAGACGACTTTCAATTTGCCTTAGCTCTGGAAAGTTGTAGAGGCTTTTTTCAAAGTCTGCCAGAAACCAGTATTAAGTATTTCACTTGCTTCTCATTCAATCGGATTCTAGCATCTTAAAAGTCTGTAGTACTATTTCACTGGAATTATTTCAACACAGCTAGAAATAAATGTATCTGTCTAGCATCACAGGACCTTAAGAGAGAGCTCAAATTATCTCCTGTGGTCTCAGTTCTTTGGAATGTTGTAACTCCCGTAAGAAATATGATTTTCCAGCTGACCAGCTCACACGGTACATTATGGGAGAAGCTCCCGATGCACCATCAGATAAGAAAGAACCTGCTAATCTGGAGAGCTCAATCCCTCAGTTTTCCGTGTTGTCACATAATGCGTTTCTATTGAAAAATGATTAGTCAATATTTTAAAGATAATTTATTTTGCCTTGGCTAATTCTATTGAAATTCTGTTGTCCTTCAATGGTTAAAACCACTTCCAATTTCCAGGCCAAATTGATTAATGGTCATTTTACACTATTTGTTCCTCTGATGATTAATGTTTCTTTATTCCTCCAGAGTGTTGACAGACTGAGGTTATCATAGATAATCATAATTTCCCCTCTCAACTTTAATTTTCTTTTAAATTCCGCTCATTAGACAGACACTCTTCTCAAAGGCAACAGACTACTCTTATGTTGTACATATTACAGTTTGATTTGAAATTTCTTGAGCATGGGTTATGGTATACTATTATTATGGTATAACGTGGGTTATGGTATAGCATTGTAATCCAGATGAGATCTCACTACTGTTTTGATAAGTGGTATCGAAAACTTATTTGTCTCTGTTAGAAATGCTTCTACTGACACATTTTTGGAGAATATTTTCATTTTCCACGTAGACTGCCACAATTAGGGTAGGCTAGGCTAGGCTAGGCTAGAAGACAGACTAGACTATTTTGGTTGAAAGGGACCTACAACGATCATCCAGTCCAACTGCCTGACAACTTCAGGGCTGACCAAAAGTTAAAGGACATTATTAAGGGCATTCTCCAAATGCCCCTTAAACACTGACAGGCTTGGGGCATCGCCCGCCTCTCGAGGAAGCCCGTTCCAGGGTCTGACCACCCTCTCGGTAAAGAAATGCTTCCTAGTGTCAAGTCTGAACTGAAGACTGACATTAACCTTCGGTAAAAGTACATTACATTTTACCCTCTTTCCTTTTCTCTCTACCTTTAATTATTTTCTTTCAAAATTTCTTCCAAAGCCTTGCTGCTGACAGCAGACTCCTGAAACTCTGGGAAGAACTACACCAGCCTTCCCCCTCCTTTCAGGCAGAGGCACTACAATTGCTGTCTATCCTTTGCCCAGTGCCATTTTTTGACACTTCAAAGACCGGGAGATTTCAAACCCTGGAGCCATACCTTGCGACTTCATGCCTCAGTTTTCCCAGAGACCTGTGGCACACATTACCTATTCCCTTCCTTGGTTACGTTCAGTCACTTGAATACGGCTGCTGTTTAGGAAATGGCAATTTCTATTTTAGGAACGCATACCTATCTCATGATTTGTATAACCTTGTTTCCAGAAAATGAACAAACAGAATTACTCATTTTTGCCACTACCTTTATTCTTAACACCATGCCTATTGCTCCAGTGTGTGTGTACGAGGAGCAGAGTCTTACAGTGCAAAGGGAGGGACTTCAATAGTCCAGGGATGGACTGTCGAAGAAATTAAGCTCTTCCACACCACCACAGTTCTAGGTAGTATTTTTCTCCAATAAGAAGGAAGTTTCTATTGAAACCCAAATCAGATTTTCAGAATCCATGAAAACAGGACCTTTCTGTCCTTTTTTCCAGGTGTTCTAGATTTAAACTAGTACCACTTTTCCTATGACATTTCTGCAGATGCATGCCGTTCCCTTGCCTCTTGGCCCGTTTTGCTTCTGGCATTTGATTCTAGTTCATATGTTTTTGGACCAGCTTCCTGAAAAATGAGTCAACCTGGGGAGTCTGGTCCTAATAGCAGTTTGGGGCCACCAAACTCCTGATGTATCATTCTTAGGGGACAGTATGCTACAATGCAAAAACGCAGAATGATGTTGAAGTCATTTAAAACAAAGACTAGAAAACCAACCCACCCCCAAAAAAGACACACTGAATTCAGGAAGCATATATATATATATATTTCTTTTGATCAAAATTCCAAATACCCCTTCTGAAAATTTTATTCTGTTTACCTATGAAAAGATTTCTAGTTTTAAGTAAAAATCTGAGTTAAAACCACCTATTTTCTCCTACGTAGCAGTATAAATTAGTAAACATTATCAGGGTTATAACCATAATGGTAGAAGATAGTGCACCATCTACAAACCAGCTGTAGACTCTTAGCTACATCTTTCTACTACTAGATGACAATTCAAAATGTGTTTAAAGTGAAATTATCTTAATTTTAATTAAAGCTACAGGAAACATCGTCCTCATAAAATTGTAAGCCCTGATTCAGCAGCGCTATTTTTACAGATGGTTCTTCTATGACTCTGGAGGAAAGACGGTTCCGCTCTCAGGGTTTACCAGTCACGGGACAGGCTGTTGGTGGATAAGGCACACGCAGAGATTTATTTCGCCATCAGTGCAATAGTGAGTGCCACAGTATCAATTTGTTGTCCTACAAAAGCAGAGGCCCGCCCGAGTAGCCCTAGCAGTGGTAGGTCTCAAAAAGGATGAGGCAGCAGTTTTTCTAAGTTTTGCTTCTCTTAACATATTTACAGTTCCTGCAGGATGAAGTCAGTGAGCTCTCCTTAAAAGTAGGCCCATTTTTAAACACAGTTTAAACACCCTCATACTGTTTCTGAGAAGTGTCAATTCCTATAGACGTAGCAGAAACATACCTAAAGGGAACAGCAATTTGATTATTTTCTATACTGAGACTAGAGAAAATTCCCAAAAGCTATTAAATCTCAGGGAACCTAATTCTCATCTTGGGGACAGAAACTGCTTTTGGAGTCAAAAATTTACATCTGCTAATAGCAATTTTGAATATTTTCAGAATATAATGATAGATATTAAGAAATTAATACATATTTGACACAAGTATTTACCCTGAGATCACCAATTCATCCCACATTGAAGTACTGCAGCAGTAGCAAGCAGCTCAGAGTGAGAATCATCTGTGACCTTGATCTGAACCGCAAAGCCTGATGTAGATGAAGCATGTAGTTTTATCAACATTCACCTCATGAACAATGATAAATCTATTCCACACAGAAATGTGACCATAGTATGCGGCCACAATACAATAATGCCTTTTATGTAAAAGTTTAATGCCCCATAGACAGAGCATCCAAAACACACAGGCTTTTTATTAAAAATGGTGCGTGTCTTACCAGTTCAGAGAATTCATTATTGCCCAGATCAAGTCTCTCCAGTTGAGTCAGTTTGTGCATTGACCTGTAACAGATTAGGAGATATCTAAGATGATTTTTTTACTTGCAAAATGTCGGTCAAATTTTGTTTAGATAACAATAAAGCTCAAATGATACTGTTATTGCAAAAAGAATTACATCAGGCCAATGCTGATGCAAATGAGAACAATATACTCCACCTTTCAGACATGAGCTAAAGTTCTTGAACTAAAAAGCTAGCAACAATTACTTTAATAATCTTGGTATAATTTTGCATAGTTGCTCAAGGAAAAGGACCTATGTTATACTTACAAGCATCTGAAAGTAATATAAATTGTGATATTTTTGATACAGATTTATAAATTTGTTATCAACTTCTTTATAAACAACTGGAAAGCATTTTGGCTCTTCACAGCCAAAGTACGAAGTATGGTTGCTACCTCCCTAAAACTGTGCCTAACTACGGTCACGATGCAAAAGCACTTTCGTGTCAAGGATCAGCACAAAGCTTGCGTGCTAAACGAGTTAAGCTTAGATGAGGCTTGCTTTGAGTACTTGTGTTGGTTTAACAGAATGCACTGAGCTGATGGGGTCCCCCCCTCTTTGGGTTGTAGTAAGGGTGACCTGAAACATGGCTTCCATTTCAGGAATAAGCAAACAAACTGTCACGCCGATAAGCGGTGGTATTTAGTGATGCTTGCTGTCTGCCAGTAGCTTATGAAAACTCTATCATTGTAAGCAGGTAAACAACAGAATACAGATTTTTATTTAATGACCAATCCGAGATTCAATCCTTTGATCTGCTGCAAAGCACATCTAGGCAAGAATTCCTCTCCCTGTGCAGTTCATGGCACAGGAGCACGGCAGGGAGATGGTGCGATCCACGACACCGCGTGTGCACGGGAGCCGTGTCTCGGGCTTCGCTGGTGGGTGTCTCCCTGAGAGCCCCTTTTGGGCAGCAGCTCCTCTGAGGGCAAGAAAGGCTTCACACAGCCTCTGCTGCAAAAGACCGTGTGCAAATGACTGCAAAACCAACCAAAGCAGCTTATCCTTCTTCACAGCATTACAAAAGAGAGTCAAATAAGAACATACAATAAGGAAGTGAACCAAAAGTTACTATCAACCATGCTTTATGCAGTAAAGGGCTTTGAATGAGGAATAATCTGGATTTGTGTCTGTGGCTGATCACTACATAACAGCACAAAAGGCATTTTTACTGCTCGGGCTCAGGTGAGTGAAACAGTGAAATAAGAGGAAAAGTGAGAAATTGCTAAAAATTACACGATTAAATTCTTCATTTACTGAAGTCAGTGCGATAAATCTCCCAAGTTTATCTCTGAATTGGTGCTGTGAGAAAAACTGGTTATCTCAAGTATAGCTTAAACTGACAAAAGCACAGATCACAGCTTATGTGGACTGACTGTTAAAAGCATTTAAAATCTATCAATTGTGAACACAGGCAAACTTTTAAAAATACACAGAGTAAGAGTGCGCTTACTTATCCACAATTTACCAGTTGCTGTTTTGGAAATCAAAGTATTTTTGCTTAAAACGAATCAGTTGGACCCCTCTGAAGACTAGGCACTCGTTAGACAGTCAGGCAGTGCACACCCTCTCAGCCGGAATGATAAAGTCATAAAAAGCACTTAAATATTACCAAAGTTCCTTTAACAACGGCAGTTTAAGGACGGCAGGTTTCCCTCCTTAGTACCACGCCAGGGTTTTACACCACAGGAAACACATTTCAGCATGTCTGCATTGCAAGTTTATAGTCCTTTACACTTGCAGATGTTACAAGTTTTTCAGTTATAATATTAACTGTATACACACAAGCACTACGTAGTACCATGCTTTCACAACTGAAAAAACGGGAAACGTGACATACGTTTTCCATAGATTGTACAAAGTTTTCTCTCACAGGCAGTATTACTTGTGACTTTATCATTCTGCATTAAAGTCGATAAAAGCTTCTAGTGATTACGATTCCCCATGCCCATGTTAAAGTGCTCAAAAAACCCCAGCCACAAGCCTGCAAATACCTGCTAACTGGAACTGGAAACCGAAGAGCAGTATTCCTTTGTTACTCACATACACAATTACTGTTCATACATATGCAGACTTACGTATCTTGAAATGTGAAACTCTGAAACTCTTCAAAGATGAAACGAATGGTAATCTAAGTTACAATCGAGTTGGTAAAAACTTGTGTATTTCATACTGGATTCTACCTTTGAACAGAACTTTTAGTTTAAAAGGTTTGGCTTGTATTACTGTAGATTCGTCATAAAAGGCAACTTTTAAACATTACTTTGTGTAACTTCTGCAGTCAGATACATAGTTTCAGAAACTGTAACATTTATATGGGGGCAGATTAATTTCAGTTAGCTGGTACTGTATCAAAAGATAAAGCACACTGCCAAATGTACCCAATGGAATATGGATTTTTCATTAGCTTGTGATATTTTTATCACTTTCATGTAATTACTTATATTTTTCTTATGAAAAGATTCATTATATTTTTTATGTGGGGTCATTTCATAAAGGTAGAACAGGAAAGGTGCAATTATGAGTAATGCTCAGTTAAATAGTCATTGCTTAAATGATGTAATGTAATATAATTAATGTGCTAATAAAACTTGCGGCCAAAAATTTCACATAAATCTTTATCCATATCGCATTTGGATCTATTCTTCCATTAGTAAGTAACTGCAGGAGCTACGTGGAGAAGATCTGATGGGTGGCTATGGAAGTGGACCTCACAGTAGGTTCAGAATAAGGTGAATCTTTTTTTTTTTGTTATTTTTAAACACAATAACGGAACATGGTTCTCAAAAAACCACAAATGCATGAAAACCAGCATAGAGAGTAGGTTAGAGAGATTACTGAATACTTGGTGAAAAACTAACATCACTCGCAATAGTCTTGGAACATTCACACTCCATAAATTATAACTCACATTATACAATTCAGTGGTATTAATTATAATTCATGGTAATCACATACATCGCCTGACATAACTTTCTCATGTTCTTGCATGTTTGTTTTTGCTGCCTTATGTAGAAGATACTTATCTACACACTGTAAACGCTTCAAATAACCAGGAAAATGCCTTGCATTTACAGTTTCTGGCAAAAGAAACAAATGCCTTGCATTTACAGTTTCTGGCAAAAGAAACGAGTCAACTGCCATAAAATACTTTAATGAAATCACGGTATTCTCATCAAAATCCTGGTCAGCTTTCTGACAGATAGGAGATGGTGATTACATGAAGGTTTATTCAAACCTCCAATTAGAAACTTCTAATCACATCTGAATTATTCCCACATATGAAGAACTGTATTCAGAAATAACAAAAGTATCTCTAATGGGTAAAAATCCATGAGTGAAAAGCAATTTTGTCAGACACACAACTACATTTACACAACGATAAATACAATGAAAGATGCAACATAAAACTGCTACAGAATTAATGCCTGCTTTTCGATGGTCATACTTCTACCAAGATAGGACTGAGAAAGTTATAACGGTTACATACTCTATTTCCTTGTGTGACAGCATACAGAATTATATTTTCATACGACTGTGATAAACGGATACCATTATTTTCTGAAGAAATAAAAAGCAAGGAAGGGCATATATGTTGCCATTACTGGATTATCTGCTGTATTCATTTCAAATAATATTTTCTCACACTTTTGTTGTCCACAGTAACCTTTATTTCAAAGTTGTTAAAATGTCACATTCCCGAGTCTCTTCCAGTTTCAGTATTTTAAACCTTGCAATGTAACTTTAAATTCATTAATGAATCAGTTTGGAAGTTACGCTATAAAATTAATACTTAATGTTAATAGTTTACCTGCTGCAGAGTAGTTAAATCTTAACCAGAGCTAAAACATTACATGATACAATCACAAAGAGCTATTTAATTATACATCACTTAATGGATTACAAAGAAAACTCAGTCTTAGTTTTCAGTGAATCTCAAGATAATTTATATCATTTCCAGAATATAAAACATGTACGGTGTAAAGCAAAGGACCACAAGTATAAATTAATCTGTCATAAAGTATTGAATCTATATATTATCCAGGCTTCAAAATAACAGAGTATGCTTAAAAATTGATTTTGAGGATACAAAATATTGTTACACATGGACTGAAATATGTAACAGAGAAAGTATCTAAAATAATGTATATAATATCAACAATAATGTCTATTTTAACTTAACTATAAGAAATAATACCCATTTCAATTTGTAATTATATTGAAGAACTTAAGGATTTTACAACCCACAAATCAATCCACAGATCAGAGAATATAGCAGAGACCATGGGATGATGCCTAAAGCAATTAAGTCTCTGAAGACTAAGGACCTCCAGCAGCTCAGTCAGTCACGGGACTGTGCTGCTTTGTTACTTTTAGATGGTGTCCTTGTTAGCGCAAAGAGAAGTTAGGAGCAGACAATCCACAGGGCATGCTGTTGCCTTGGCTGCATGGCTACCAAAAATACTGCTGTGCGCAACGCAGGGCTGTATACAACGTTACTTGGGCTAAGCACATGGGAAAACCAGCCAACGTATTCCTCTGGATGAAACATTCTGGACTAAGAGGCAGCCTCCATCAGCCTCTGTATACCAGAATTGTTTGGTTTCATAATACAGTGTGGGAGAACTACCTCAACACAGTCTACTCGTGCTGATGCTCCTGATGCTGCCATTTCTGGTGCCCGAAAATCTGCTGACTCCACATCCTCTGCTGTTCGAGCCACTGTACACTCTCAGGCGATGGGCAAGGGCACTCTCCATCTTCAAATGCTAAGATGAGAAAAATCAATTTCAATGCCCAAAGGATGGAACTGCTGGTGCAGAAGGTGTCTAAACACAACCAATGCATCTATGGCACTGAAGACTTGTGAGACTTTACCTAATTCGGTATCAAGGGCCTAAAATACAAAGCACCACAAAGACAAAAGTCCTACATACAGAAACTGGAAATCAAGCTCTTTCATGATTCAGTCATAATCAAAGCACATGGATGAATCATTTCAGGAAAAATGTTTGCGTGCAAAAGGTAAGGATTTTAAAAACACACTACTCACTTCAAACACTGCCTTCCGCATAGGGTCCTAAATTCCCATCGGTTTTGTTTATGGTGGAAACGGATCAGATCTCTAAAATTAATCCCTTAGTTCAGGACCCAGTTATGAATAACTCTACAACTGGAAAGGTTTGCTCAACTGATTGTAGAGAAAGGTGAAACCTTCACAGTTTTGACCTTCATTCACACACTAATTTTGTTCCCAGCACAGCTTTCAAATTGTTGGGGAAGGGCGTTCTAAATTTCAGTTCAGACCCACTTCTGCGCCACTGATTACATAAACAAACAGAATGCAGAGTAAATGTCATTAGCCAGTGCAAAGCTCCTGGCAACATCAAGACTTCATGAATACACTTTTTATGCCTTTTTTTTTTTTTCTTAAACTCCTTTTTTTATCTTTTTATTTTGCACCTGCTTTCTGGATTCCTCTACCTTCTTCCTGATAACCGGCTTTGCTCGTTTAAAAAAGTTAATGCACGTTTCCACTTTCTGGACTAAATTACATGGAAGTCCGCCTTACCTGGCGCACAAATTTTCTTACGATACGCCCCGTGGCACACAATCAGATACTCCTCGTAGATCCCTGCCTGCGGGTCCTTGCTCACCACGCTTGGGGACCACGCTGCAGTCTGGAGCAGCAGCTGCTCTGTCAGAACTGCCTGAACAGGACCGACCGGCCGAGTATGCAGCTACCACCTCCTGCCCTGTAACAGCAGGAAAACGGGCTGGGACAGGGTCCGTGGTGTGACTACAAGGAAAGGACACGTGTGGTACTTCTATACAGTATCTTACGACTGCTTTCCTGAAAGTCGGAGCCAAATAGTCCCTAATGTATACATTCACTGCATGACCCTGAAATGCCCCATTGTGCTTAAGGAGCACCACTACTTGAAGGATCCTTTGATATAGAAAACTGAAAATTTAACTTAACATTTGGTATTTTCTGCTTCATGCTGTTTATCTCAGAAAAGGCTGCAGGAATACTATCCGGAAGATGCAAGAAAATATGTGCCCACCTGCAGGATTAAATGGACTCCATTAAACTATTGTCCCTTTTCCAGACGGTAATGTGTGTTTCTTAACCTCGTATCTATCTTAAAATGCCGATGTCAATGGACAACCTGAACAGATGAAGTTCATGTTTGCAAAATTTCAAAGTATACCTAGTTTCAAAGTATATCTAGTTAAAACCACTCAAAATACAAGTGATAGCAAACATACAGCGATTCTGTGAGTGAATTTCAGAATTAACATTCCCTGAGGGAAGTATGAGCTTCGGCACGTTAGAGTCACAGGGCAAATACACCCTAACAGTCACTAAACCTTGGAGCCAAATTCACACCTAGTAAATGATTTTTTAATCAATTTAATCCATGATTTTGCTACAAGATGTCTGCATTTGGACAAAGAAACACAAGATATCGGTAACACAGGTGACATAATGACAATAAAAATCGCGCCATGTTTCAGGACAAATACACGGGTCTAACAGCTATGAGCCCAGGACCCTGTCGTGGTTTAGCCCCAGCCGGCAACTAAGCACCACGCAGCCGTTAGCTCAAAGCAAATCCACTGAACTGAGCAGGACCGACCATATCACTCCCTGCCACAAAGGTCACCTTACTGTTTTTGCTCAAAAGACTCAGTATTTGATAAATAATGACAACTTCTGTTTTGTTCACAGTGTAATAATACAGTGGAAACTAAACAACTGATTTGTAAACACTGCAGCACTGATCAGCTTGAACATACTATTAAATTAATATAAAATGACTAGTACTTGGGATCTGGATCTCCACCATCCTGAAGACAGAGGAGAAGCAGGCTCTAAGTTTCCCACTACTAAAAGTTGACTAAAACCAACCCCTGTTTCATCAGGATATACAATATATTATTCAAATCTCTAAAGAATTCAGCACATGCTTTATACTCTTATGTACGAGTTTTGCATGGAATGAATGAACATAAATTAAAGAGAGACCTAGTTTTAGCCTGAAGACTGAAAAGGCAGTTTTGGCCCTGTTTTCCCATTTACTTTGCCAGAGAGCAGGAAGAAGCCCTAACTTAAGATGCTGAATAATTAACAGGAATGAACCAAGTTCAAAGGGTGTTAATGAATATCTGATGGCTAAAAGTTAACTGAATCAGCTAACCCAAAAAACAAGAGTAAAAGAATTTTACTCTCAACACAGGTTTCTTATTGAGTAGTCCTTTAGATTCCTATTTCTACTGAAATATGGCCTAAAGACAGCATGAACACATACAAACCCCAGGATTATTTCTAAAGGGAAAGCCAGAAAAATAAAATGGGGATGCGCTAGAAAAAGACAAGGATGAATTTGAGATGAAAAACATCATGGCTCAATAACGATCTACGTATTAATTGAGGAAGAAGGACGGAAGTAGTCAGAGATGGCAAGCAGCACCTCAGAAAATGAAAGCGCAGAAGGGCAACCCCTGTTGTCACCCATGCAATATCTGTATATAGTTACGGCTGATTTCTTCATAGGTGATCTCCGGTAGTTTTAACTGTAGAAGTATAGTTTATAAGATCTGGAAGATCTCTGCTGACTGCCTCACCAAGATAGTTACTCTACCACACTATTAATAACGTGTTTGGCTGCAGTGGCTGTTTGCCAGCTGGGCTAGAGAGAACGTCACAAGCAGATGAACCCCATCTGATACACACTGCACTCTGGGGAGCGGGTGCCAAAGAGGAGGCTGGTGTGAGACTTCTGTCTAAGAGACATAGCTTTAAAAGGAAAAAAACAAAGCAACTGCAGGCCATAATGCGATCTTTGTATTCGGTTATTAGAGAACAGTTAAAGGCTGGCAGAAAGATGATATTCCATTGCGAAGTATGGCAAATACGGGCAAGATTTGTTTCATAATCGAATGACAGGAAGCAAGCTGCAACACAGAGCTTGTGAGCTTCAACGGAACCAGTCCATCGGAGGCACTGAAATGGGAGAAGCATGGAAGAGCCATACGTGCTCAAAGGATGGCTACAAGGCACAAATACAGGGTATAACTGGTGAATATAACCTACAAATGTATTTCAATAGGAAATACAAATATTAATTGTTCATAGAACTCACTGACCAGCTACAGGAAATTGTAATTGTGATAAAGACTAATGACCACTGTAATTTATTCAGACATACATATTCTGCAGTTTTTCAAAAGTAATCGTCAATCATGTTTTATATGTGCTAGAACATAAGCAGTTGAGAGTCATCAAGTTTTGCATGATTATTTTTATTTTCCTGGTTACACAAATAAAATGCCTTGCCGCACAGGGAATTTTTCAAGGCTTGAGGGAAGCAGTTGCACACGGTAAGCGCCTCTGCGCACCACAGAGCTGACCACAGGTTAGGCGCTGTCTGCTTGCTGGCCTTTAGGGAACTTCCGATGCGCTGCAAGAACACAGGTCACAGGATATCCCTTCCCTCTCAACTGGAGGACAAACGGCCACTGCTGAAGTTCACAGCCCACAGCATCTGCAGGCACAGTTTCTACACTTTGATACGGCTAAGGATGGCATCAACTAAAAATGTCATTCTACATGTGATTAGCTCAGAACCATCCATCCTTAATCCAACAACCTATTAAATGACAGAAACACACTGTCCCAGGACATCAGGTTGAGCCATTACTCAAAGATAACACAGGAGAGTGACACACAGTGCAGTGCACACAGACACTCGGAGGAGGGGTGTGTTACCTGCAGTCAACGCTGCATCAGTACTGCAGCTGAGAACCATGCGCTTCTAGTAGTCTCCTATTCCAGCTGGGAAAAAGAAAAGGTCTCCGATGGTCATGGCAGGCAAAAACCCCATCCTGTTCTCAATGCGTTCCAGCAGTCATCTTCTCTCATTTAACTCCTCTTGCAGTTTGAATTGTGTGCAGGCATTTTTACTCCGTAGATTTTTTTTTTTTTTTGATCAAGTAAAATTAAAAGGATAGTGACTTAAGGTGTTCCAAGTGTAACGAGCAATTTCCTTGCATACCATAACACAACCATACTTGAGAAAGCAGAGCACAGAGTCTAAGCATAACCAAATTAGATCTCATTAATAACAGTCAGAGCGAACTCTGTGTGTGTTGAGCTCCCACTTGTTCTGGGAGGAGCTCAGGGGTCTGGTATAATTAAGAACCAAATGAGTGTAAGGTGGGCTAGGGTGATTCTCCATGGTTATACGTGTTCTCCCCTCCTACCACGTTGTGCTATGAAGTCTTTATCTGAAATTGAGCCCTACTAATCAGATATAAACTCTTCTGAAAAAAAGAAAATCATTTTTGCATCTGTTAATGGAAGTTTTAAAGAAGCAAATAAGTGATAAATAAATAAAATAAAATTGGTGTATGAAACAGGCCTACATCCTGGGCTCTAACTTCTGCTCTGTCTTTCCTTTGCCCTTGTGACACATTAAAATTCTACAGCATGAACACCACCAGGTAAGAACGACTAATTACAGTTTAAGTAATATCAGGATTATCCTAGATGGCAGAAGCAGTACTGGAGTATGCTCAATGCAGTACAAGAAGTTCTAGCTGTATCTTCTGCCAGAGTGTCCCTTTCAGGAGATAAGGCAAAAAAAATGCCACTACCGCCTTCAGACAAGAAAAATTAATGCGATTTTTCAGACAAGTTTGACCCGCTATATATGTTGGAAAAGCATTCTTACAGTAAGAAAACAATGAGATACATTTTTCTGCATCTTCTCTGAGCAGCAAATATATTTAGTTTAAAATAGCCTAAAGGGAAGATACGTAGTAGTAGTTGCTTATTAAAATATTGGCAGTATTTTAATAATGAGTGCCAAAGTAGTAAGTCTTCTGGAATATGATTTATTAAACTCAGCCAGAGTTACTATTTGAAGAAAACAGGTCATCATGAATGATGAAAATATTTGTAATCTCAAAGTGTGGGAAACAGTTTACATCCTCATAATACACTAGAAGAAAGTGGAACAGCATTTCAAAAAATAGCAGGCTAAAGCTAAGCTTTTAAACCTATATTTAGATGCCGCTGGACAGATTCTCAGCTGATATAAATTGTCTGTTCCACTGACTTCAACACGCTTCAGACAACCTGTGATTTTTGCAAATCTACTTCCTAAAATGGGATTTTGGAAGTGGTGAGCATGTTAGGAATATAAATGTTATAGAAGTCAGTGGGACTAATGGCCTTAAGTCACAAGGATGCTTTTTACAACTCCATTTTCAGGTTAATGGAAATAATAATCACTTTTATTCAGCAAATTTCACATCTGAAAAAAGGTAACGGTTTGTGACGTTTTCAATGTCTGAATATCTTTCTGAATCTTTATTGGGTCATTCCTGCTGAGCTGAAACTAAAGAAGCAAGCAAGGCCATGTCTACAGTCTTTCAACGCTGTAAAAGCTGAGAAATGTTTATACTTATCTTCAAAAGTCAAAGCAAAGTGATATTGAAATAGGGAACAAGAACAAAGTAACTTTACCTAACAGTGTTTCAAACAATATTTTGATAAATCACCAAAGGTGCTTCTAAGTGATATATGCCAGTTTTTATCCTACAATGGTTATTGAAGAGGAATGTCAGAGTTCCATACACACACTGCATCTACACAAGAAGTGATTCATCGGTATTATTCTGCTTACTTTCTCAGTTTGGAATAAAGTCTTAGCTACAGAAGGGCATAAGAGCTGTAACTCTCTACACGTTTAGATACTTCCAATTTGCAAACTTAACCTCTGCAAAACACCTACTATTATTTTATATGTATTCTGCCAAGGAAGAATCTAGTCTACTTCACTTTATATTGTTTTAAAAACAAATTACTATGTGCTTTTTATACAGTTTTTATCATGCTGCTTAGAAACCTTGAGCCTTTGAGTCTCCCTATGCACAGTCTCACCATTTTTAAGAAATAAGCACCATAAGTAAGAGTTACAAGGAATTTCAACAAATATGTATTTATGATCATTGGAACAGGAACCGGACAACCTCCACCACTTTGCCTTGTTTCCATCTGATTTGTTTGCTAGATGTTTTGTAGTTGTGGATAATTGGCACGTTAATTTGGTGCAGATGGTAGCTTGGTAGTGGAATTAATTAAAAGTGTGGCATTCCCAATGCAGCATTTAATATTCTGGCTATTTTTCAAGTGTGAAAGAGTTACAGTATTGCTAGGTGATTGGCCAGGGAATAAAAGAAATAACAACCCATGACTTACAAAATTTTTGATTTAATCAGTTTGTAAAATAAAATAAATGAATTAATTACCCAGGGAGAGGGGGAAGGAACACGTATACTTCCCACCACCAGTTTATAGAGCTTTTAATTTCTATGGTTCTATCTCTAAATTTGGGGGGAAAGAAAAAAATGGAAAGAAAAAATGTTAGAGAAAAATGTTGATTTTTCATATTATATTTATAGGAAAAAAAGTACATTTGGAATTCAAAGGAAGAAAAAAAATCCATTTTATGAAATTTCATAAGAGTGAATTGTTCTGGGTGAAAAATGGGATTCTCTGCCCCCCCCTTAAGTTTTTGTTACAATATATATTTAATTCTGAAGCCGCAACAGATACTTTCATTATATATGCACAAAAAGATTGTTTTCACACCTTCACTCATTATCCAGATGGAAAAACTTAATAGATGGCATCCTTCTTGCTTCCATTTCTCTTTGAAATATTTTTCATGGAAAACTTTAGATGAGACTGAACTTCTGTGCTTTCGAATTATTGGAAGAAAACGTATCCATTGCCCTTTATCAAGGAAGATATTCAAGCATTGATAGTAAAATATTATGCAGAAATAGGAAGGTTTCTTTTTCGTAGAATTTTTGAGAACTACTCTTTTATGGAACTAGAATGCACAGAAGTACTGTTGTAATGTAAACAGCGGCAGTTAAAACCCAGAGATTCTTTACAACTTGAGACATTTGCAGAAAAAAGCCAAACAGAAGATTACTGACTTGACATTATATTGCCTACAACAGGTAAGTCTAAACAATGATTTTTCAAGCAGAGTCTGAATTTTGACAGCACACATACTCATTAGCAGCAATTCTCAGAAAGAAGACTGTGTGGCTAAAACATATTACCTGTATTTTCACATGGTTATATTTTATTACAACCAAAGCCTAAAAATCTGCCAGCAAGAATAAAAAACATTTGTTTACATTTTAAGACTGAAAGCACATCAATATAAAATGGCTAATTTTAACAAAAGGAAAAAACCCAAACCCTATCATCATCATCACCATATCCATAAAGTCCTTTTATTCCTGACTCAAACCAGGAGTAAAATTACAGGTATGAAGTATTTTGGCAATGCAGGAAGATTGCACTAAAACAACTGCAAACCGAGGGGACAGAGATAATTGGAAAATAAGTATCTTTCAGAAATGTACGGATTTAAAACAACAAAGAACAACAGAGCAATGCATGCAAACATCTTCAAAGGAATACCAAAGTGCTGATCAACACAAAGAATCTTACAATGTAGTTATATCATTGTGATAGAAACTTACCGCTTCTGGTTGATTGCAGCCAGTTTGCTTAATAACCACCAAAATTCGCCTTATGCAGAGAGCAGACCTGATGTTGCAATACACCAACAAGTTTGAACCGAACCGCAACGCGTGCCATTGAAGTTTAACCCTTCCACAACATTCTGGTGAGAACCAAAAGCTGGTGACAGTAGGAGGCCAGCCGGGCCAGCCAGGGCAGGCTGAATGCCCATCCCAGCACGTCCTGCCAGTCAGGACACCCTCAGCCGGTTCCTCCGGCAGCTGGGACAGGGACCAGCCCAGGCGCTTCCCCCACCGCCTGCCTCCACTGGTCTGTGCTGAGGAGACCCATCCCCAAGCCAAAAGTGCTGCTTTTGTCTTTCAGCAAAATGCAGAGTGATGTTTCTCAGTCTTAAAAGGAGGAGGGAGAAGGTACTGATGATTCCGATACTTTGGGAACTTCTCATTCCTACCTCTCACAGCCAGCTTATCCTTATTTGTCCCTCTGCTAACTACACACAACTCTGTCCCTTGCCCAGGCAGAAGAGAGAGTTCTCTTCCAAGCTGCCTACCTTGACTCTGTGTGTAGAGACAAACACTAACATCTCTTCCCTCAACTTCTGTTTTCTTAGATTAAATAACACCTTATTTTTAGGGCCCTTCCATATAATACACTCTGCATTCATTATTTTTCCTATCAGATTAGGACCTTGTTTAGCTCTTCCTCATCGTTTCATTTGGAGCTTTTCCAAATGAGGTTTCCCTCATTTTTTATACAATGTCATAAACACCTCTTTGTCTTCAGCGAAAATACTTTGACACAGAATGTTTGCATTGTCATGGCTCTATTAGATCGATGACTCATAGACATTTTACATCCTACTAATACACTCATGTCTTTTTTTTCCAATATGATTTCTGATTGAAGAACTCCCAATTTATAACATAAACTCCTGTTAGTCCCTCGGTACACGACCTTGCACACTGTACTATTACATTTCACCCAGTTTTTAATTGCTCTCACCTTCAGAATTACATAGTTCTTCCAATTTCAGAGGCTGTACTTGAGAGCTTGATCTACAATTTTTACTCTTCACAAAGCAAATTAATTCTGAGCAATAGCTGAAGACCAAGAGAAATCCTGGGCTTCTCTAACATTAGCTGCTAGGGGCCCACCCCTTTGGTAACGTCGCCATTGTACATGATTTCCTAACGGCATGGTATTGCAGAAAAACAATAGCTGTAATACTTATTGTCCAGAAAACCAAAGAAGAGATGAGAAGCCACAGCTTCAGCTGGGAAACAGTGAGTCATTAGGATGAGTACAACAAATACAAGCATTTTCTCATCAATTACCAGCACCTACAGTTTCTCAGACACTAGTGACTCACCATTTACAAATGCGGTTTCTACAATTTTCAATTCTACAAATCTCTACTGAAAGAAATGCCACAAAACCCTGAAAAGGTGTTTTCCTCAGCCCAAACAGCTCTGAGAGCAAAGATCATACTAATTACTTAAATTTACTCTAAGATTTTTGAAAAAATGTAGGCAGGCTGCCTGGCTGTCTAGTGTGAGCAGCAGCACAGGTATACTTTCCAGATTCTTTCCTGAGACCTGAAATATTCTTCATTGCTCTCAGGAATTCAACAGGATGTTAATGTCCCAAAACGTTCAGTTTAGGAGTGGCAGGTCTGCCGACATCCGTTGCTATGAAGAGCAATGAATACTTATGACACAGCCTAATGTCAGAAAATATAAAATTCAATGCCAATTAATGAACTTCCATTGGAGTAGTAACCAGACCAGGCTGAAATACGACTGTCAGATAAATTAAAAGCTTTTGTTGTTACATTTGAAATGTGCTCCGAACATTGCTTTCCCAACTAAGTTGTAAATTTAGCTACTAGATTTGTTTGACGAATTGGTGATTTACTTCAATTACTGTAATAACTCTGTGCTGTCCTGACACAACCACAGATCCTCAGCATGCAAACCAGCAAAGTGATGACCATTAGTGAGAGGAACCACCTCTGAGCTTTGCGTACGTGCCACAGTTCCTAGAGCGCTTGGTCAAAAAAATTAGGAAAATTGGTAATTTAGATTTGGGGTTGGGTTAAATGGTGTACTAGCTAGTCTAGGCCAGACTATTTTTTAAGAGCAGAGAGCCAGAATGCACTCTTCCTAGGGCAGGCCAAGTAACTGCTCTCTGACACCAGCAGTCCCATTGCTCACGGGGTGGAAGTCCTCGGCAGCCAGTATCACCTACACCTTGATCCCAATGCGCCCCTCGTTGTCTTCTGCCCCTGACACTCAGCACATTCCCCATCTTCTCTTCTAGCACTGACACTCAGGATGTCCTACTACCTGCTGCTCCTTTTTTGGTTTGTTTTTGGTTTTGCTAGGTTGGTTCCCAGTCTATGAAATGACCAACTAGAGATATATCGCATACGTGCATATAGCATATATATGTGTGTGTACATGTAAGTGTATATATATGCACACATATATATCATGTATCTGTCTACATAAATATACACACACATCAAATGCATAGTTATATATAGCCTCTTCATATCTCTGCTTCCTAAATGTGCTGGTGTAATTATGCTCTAAGATATTTTAGGCTTTCCTGATTCCCTCTTCTCTCCTATGAGGGTTCTTTCATCAGCCTGAATATCCTGGTTCCGTTGAACAGCAATACGATGGCACAGGTCTTTATTACTAATACACAAACCAAGTTATACTCAAACTCCCGGAAAACAGTCAAGATGGAACTGAAAACAGAGTCTGTACTAATGTGAAGTCTGCCTAATACAGCCGCCTTATCACTTACAAGGGAAAAAACCCCTAGGAAAGCAATGCTAGGATTTAACCAGCTGCCCTTTGGTAGAAGGGCAATGACAATATATCGTTTTCAATATTCTAGATTTACATCCAATTCGAACACAGAATCACAGAATCATATAGGTTGGAAAAGACCTTTAAGATCATCAAGTCCAATCGTTAACCCAGCACTGCCAAGCCCACCACTACACCATGTCCCTAAGCACCTCACCCAAACGTCCTTTAAATACCTCCAGGGATGGGGACTCAACCCCTTCCCTGGGCAGCCTGTTCCAGTGCTTGATAACCCTTTCGGTGAAGAGATTTTTCCTAATATCCAGTCTAAACCTCCCCTGGTGCAACTTGAGGCCATTTCCTCTCATCCTATCACTTGTTACTTGGGAGAAGAGACCGACCCCACCTCTCTACACCCTCCTTTCAGGCAGCTGTAGAGAGCGATGAGGTCTCCCCTCAGCCTCCTTTTCTCCAGGCTGAACAACCCCAGGTCCCTCAGCCACTCCCCATCAGCCTTGTGCTCCAGACCCTTCCCCAGCTCCGTTGCCCTTCTCTGGACACGCTCCAGCCCCTCAATGTCTCTCTGGGAGTGAGGGGCCCAACACTGAACACAGCATTCGAGGTGCAGTCTCACCAGTGCCGAGTGCAGGGGCACGATCACTGCCCTAGTCCTGCTGGCCACACTATTTTTGCTTATTTTGGGAGAATATCAGACTGTACTTGGAAGATCTACTGCCTAACAGTACATTTATTACAACTAAACATCCAGAAAAAGGGCACAAGGCCTCGACCTGCAGTCAGAACTGAAGCAATCAAACCCTGCAGAAGGCTGCTGCTGCTGCATGATTTAAGGTTGACTCATCATAACGTAAAAGTTGTTTCCTACAGTGTAGGCAGCACAAACATGACTTCTGTATTTGTATCCACTGTGAACTTTCATTCAACTAGTTTGAAATAACTTTCAAGAAACAGCTAATGGTTGGAAAAAGTTTACTTTCTATACCAATATACGTTAACACAGAGAAGTGCTTAGTGCCTGAACTCTCGCAAATTCAGGAAAATCCACTTACCAAACAGTGGGAAAACACAGTGGTACTTCACATCGTTTACATAACTCCTCAAAGAAAATTATTAAATATCCTGTGCATCAGAGTGGCTGGATTAATCATACAAATTAGAAAGTCACTGTCAGACCATTCTGTGGTTCTCACAGGGGTGTCCAATATTTACAGCCATTCATAAAGGGTAGCCTTATAATGAAGTATAGGCCTTAGAGTTCACAGCTCCAACAAAAAAGGTGTTCGGTAAATGGCTTCAAAAACATCAACACAGACACTGCTAGCCTAATAATTATTTAACCACTAGGTAAAAAAATGCCTCATTGTGCAATCGTACAGGAAAACAGCACTCCAATTTGTATCGGAGGTGAGACAAAGCCATATAAGCTGAAGCTACAATTAGGAGAGCGGGAAACAGAGAAGATGGTAACAGTGGTATGAAAGCTGTTTATCTGGACTGAAAGGGGAATACTGAGACAATAATGTGAGCGTCTCATTCACCAAGCCAGGGGCATCCACACATGCATGCACACACACTCACACAACTTCAGAACATTTATCAGAAAACTCATTAACTCCTGGTTCACCGTCATGATTTTAAAACAGCAAAATGTATTTGGTAAGTAGCTATGCTCTCAATAACAGCCTCCTCTCTGTTCTTAAATTTTAGGTCTGTGACAGCTTGAGGAACAAGAACAGTGCCGGCAGAAACGCTAGCTCCCAACAGCAGCCACGTGCTAGGCAGAGGTATTTTGGGGGAGGAGAGGTGCACCCAGCACAGCATCCCCATGCCGCACCGGGGGACCAGCAGAACCAGTCCACACAGTTCCCACCACCCTGATCGATGTGGAGGCCTCCAAATCGGTGGGCGACAGAAAAGGATCATTGCAGGGGGAAGCATGCGTGCTAACCCTTCCATTGCGAGCTGGTACAGACACAGCACCTCCAGAAACCGGGTGTGTTACTACATCTCTTCACTAACCACTCGTATCTGTACATACGTATGTGTGTGCATGCATCCATATGTGTAAGTATGTAAATACATATGTGCTCTGATACACAACTGAAATGTGCAACTAACTTAAATGTATTTTTTCTTATAAACTTGAGAAAAAACTTTAAGTGGGGTGTTTTCTGTTTCACTAGACACAACAGATGAAAAGTGCAACTGTAATCACAGGTTGTCACAGCGCTGAACCCAGAGATGCTGACACATACACTGACATGTATTGGCAACACCTACACAGATAATACCGAACAACCCACGTGGATAATACCGAACACCTCTGACAAGCAAGCAGACCTTGTACTGTTGGGGAAGGAAAGGTGGAGGTACTCGCTGGGTGCATCTACCTGCCTGATTTTATGCACAGGACAATTTCTTTTTGGTGCAAGTTTGCCTTGTGCCATCTATACATGTGCAAAGTCCAGTGTGTCACTGGTGCTCTCACGGCAGTCTCCTTCCGAAGCCACGGTAGGAGTTGCACCGTGCTCCTCACCGGCCAGCCTCCTACATGTGCTGGGCACACGTTGAGGCCACTGACGAGTACGGACTTTGCTGTCATTGAAGATGCAATGTGGACGTACAGTCCCGGGACTGCAATATGCTATGGCAGACAGCCTGTCCCTCTCTGCATCAAACAGCGAGACCCACGCAGGGGGAAAGGTCGGGACCCACAGGAGGAGACCTTCAGGAGTAATGGCTGGCCTCTGAGTTTAGTAGCTCCAGCCTTTCTCAGGATAGCTCTGGACAGATAAGAGGAAAATAACCACAGTGAGAACTCCTCCACATCAGCTAAGCAAGCTAAATTGCTGCTGGGAGAAGATCAAGATGCTTAAAGGAATACAAAAACACCTGTCAAAAGGACTTGAGAAAATCCAAAGCCAACATGGCAAAAAAGAAAATATAAGAGACCTAGAAGACATCCTTTAAAAAGATGAAAACATGTCCAAATAAGGAAAATAGAACAGAATGGTTTACTATAGTAGGCCAGAAAATATCTTCAGAAATATTTGAAAAAAGGCATAAAAAGTAATAACAAATCTCTCCTCGGGCCCCTCAGAAGCAGGAAGCCTGCCAGAGTCTCTGGAAAAGATATAAAAGGAATGCTCGGAAAAAAAGGTCAGAGCAGAAAAACTAAATTAATTTTCTGTATTTGTATTCAGAGCTTGGGCAGGCTCCCATGCTCACCCACAGAGGAGAGCTCAGACAACATGTGTGTATGACACACAAAACCTCTCACATAGTGCTTCAGCGCTAGATGACTGGGAAGGGTGTAACTAATGGCACGACAACTTTTAAATCATTCCAGGATAAGCCTAGGAAACTACAGACCAGTGACTTTGACAACTATACCAGACAAATTAACAGAAACTCTTTTAAACAATAGAATAAGGGGATATGCAGACAAATATGACACACTGGGGAAATTCAACATAGTTTTTGTGATGAGTATGGATGACTCAAAATACTTGCGGAGTCTTTTGAAAGAGGCAAGAGTACAAAAGAGCTGGACAATAAAGTCTACCCTCATTTCCAAGAGATATGTGCAAAGGTCCTTCACTGAAAGTTCTTAACCTAAGCAGCTATGTGACCAGAGAGGGTCTTCACATGGATAAATAAATGACCAAAGATTGGAAAAAACCACCAATTGCAAAGGAGTGGGTGGAGGAGGAGGAGCTGCCAATAGTCAGGCTCCAGGCTGGGGCACATGCTGGTTAGTTCATGAACGACACAGAAAAGGACGTTAAGGAAAAGCGGGTTACAGTCACCAAGTTCCTCAGCTCCTGCTGGGTAAGTGTTGATCGCTGCCACAAACAGGACTGAGAGCGGGACGGGCCCTTGGTGGGACCGTGGGACTGGAGTCACCTACGCACTTCTCGAAGTGGTTCCTCCCATGGCAGCCTCCTCTTTTCCCCTGTCTTCCCATCCAGGTTGAACTACAGCCTTATTCAGCAGGATAGAAAACTGGGAATTACATCCCTCCACTCTGACAAGTTACTCAAACACAGACTAATTAAACACTGAAGCACAAACTGCCTCATTCAAAACCCATTGAAGCTAATGGGAATCTGTCCACTGATTTTAATTGCTTCAGTTTGGGTGCAAAATGACTGAAAACATCACTGGCACTTGGAAAGCCTCGCCTGTAGCTTCAAATAGGCGTTCAGTAGGGTCGTATCACAGAACAGAACAGGAGCTATCGGGAGCCACCGTCTATAAAACACCATCCCAAGCTATTACACAGTAATATTGCATGTTGTTACAGCGAGTAAAGATCACGTACACTTTTATCCAAACACAATAATAAAAATTATCTTAGCTGGTTCTTCATGCCAACACACAACCCTGTGATCTAGGTGGCAAAATTGTTCACACGTAAGAAACTTGGTCAGAATCTCACAGATGCTCTGCAACGTTTAACAGAAATTAAAGAGAAAAAAACAGATTTTTCTATTTTTGTTGCACAAATTAAAGCTTTAATAAAATATTAGAAATTATTTGCAATATTGGCCAGAGATTTCCAAATATTTCTAAATGCTCAAAAGATCCTGGAAACCGGTATCAATAATAATCTTTAATCAAACCATGAGAGAGAAAACAAATTACTGATTTTATAAAACAGTATTGTGAAGATCTATAGACTAAACATCCAAGTATTTTCACTATATTAAAAAATATTTCTAAGCCTAGTAGTATTTTCTGAAGTAAAAGTTCTGCTGACAGAAAACAGGAGTATCCTGCCACATTTTCATTTGAAAAGCAACTTATGTCTCCAGCCCAGGAGGATAGAGCAAGACAATGTTATTTTAAATGTTTGGTATGCTCATCAGAAGAAGCTGCAAAGCATTTTATGAACAATGCTTCACTAATTTTCTATCAGGAAAGTGCCTGGGAATACAGTGATATGTTTGGACATGTTTTAGATGCCGTAAAATTATGTCAACAAATTCAGCAAAGGGAAGCTCTCATTTTTTAATGCAAGAGGTATTAAAGAGGGACACTTCGGAGATCTATGCTCTGGTGAGAGAGCTACTTTTCAGCCAACTATAGTTAGTATTTACTTAATCTGATATTTTTGTAAATAATTTTAGAACATTTTGCATTCAGTTACTATGGACACGTTTTACAACAATCTTGACTGTTGAGCTAGTATGAAATACAGCAAAATTAGAGCTATAGTAAACACTAAGCACATTTAGTTCCTGTTTATGCCAAAATGCTAAATGTTTCCTTTAAAAAATCTTTATACATATATTTTACAGCATAGAACAGGTGAAAGAATATGATCTGCTTTTTGATAACATCTTTAAGTTGCACTTAGCATGGTAATAGTACTGAGCAGAAGTTACTTAAAACAGTCATAGAGTACATTTCACATCTATTTAAAAGCCAAATTACAATATCAAAATTGTTTATTTGCCTTCCTTTTCATGCCTTTTCTCACATTAGAACTTCTGGACAAACTACCAACATAATCAGGTTAATCTTACTCATGATATATCTAATAAATTGTAGGATAAGAAAGAAAGCCTTTAAGTATATATCTGAAAGACCTGCATCACCTTTTTTGCAACTAGATTGTAAAATATATTCTGATTTATATTAGTGCTTTTGTTTTCCTAACTGCAGATGGTTGTACTGTAGACACAGTTTTCTTGTCACAGTTTTCCTTCTCTTATTGGCTGAGAAAATAAAGCAGCCTGGTATTTAAGGTTTTCCTGTTTCCCTTAAATCCTAAACGACCTACCGATACTGCTTTAGCTCTCCCTGCCACGCTACCGTGGCTCCATTCGCCCATGGCCTCACCGCTCTCCGCCTCCAACCTCCCACGCTCAGCCCCGATCTGCCCAGGCCCATGCCAGCAGACAAAGAGATGCTGCTTTAGATGAGTAGTCACCATCTTCTTATAAAAGAGGTCAAATTCACCCTAACTAGGAACCAGGACATATAACCTCTAAATTAACACTCTGTAATATCTGTCAACTCCTGTCCATCCGTTACACTGGGCACCTTTTTTTGCTTGCAGAGAAAACTGCTCTAGAGGACAAAAGAAGCCCAGAAATGCATAGATCTCCCATCTTTGTCCCAGTTGATGCAAAAATGACCTTGTCAACTTTCTTCCTCTTCCTCTTACTTTATTTCATAACACAGCTGTCCCTTTTATCTAGCAGTTTTAAGGACAACATTTGCATAAGCAAAACCTTTTGCTTCCAGGTCGTCTCAGTAGTGTATAGCAAAGCCTTCTGCCATAGCGAAGAGCAGAGAACAAACACGCCTACAAATAGTGTTTCCCTTGGTTACAAGAATCAAAGAACTTCCTTACTTCCAGAACAATACCGTGGGAAAAGTCCCGCTCAGCCACCTTAACAAACTCAGTGCTACCGAAACCAGAGGCTGCGACGCTTAGGTATGAATCTTCCAAACACGTGCCTAACTTGACAAAATTTGCTTGTTAAACACCATGTATCACAGAAGAAAAAAAAAAAAATCTTTTATTACTAACAATGACACACAATCCCAATCTTGCTCCCACTGAATTCAGTAACAAGTCTGTTATCATCTTCAGTGGGATTAGAATTAGACCAGAAATAAAAAAAAATCCATTTGATCAAAATTATTCTGTTGTGGAATTCCGATTCTTCAATCCTAGCACGCACACATCCATTTATTCCGACAAGCACCTTGCATGCAAAGACTATACGACTCCCTTCTAAAAGAGACTGATGTTTAAGAGGTAGTTAGATAGCACGTATATACTACAGCATGTATATAGCCTTTCAGATGATAAAGACCTCAAAGGCTGCAAATCTGCTGTCCTGAACAGGTCTCATTTTTAAATGCAGATAAGCACTTTGGTAGCAGATTAAGGCTTTTTTTTTTGTTTTTCAAAATAGTAAATGTGACTCAGAACAGAGGAAATAGAAAGTTTAGACAAAAAAGTGTTTTCAACTGATATAAAGAATATTGCCTTTAACACAAAAAATAGCTTTCCTTTAAAAAAGGAAAGCACCATGGAGAAAAGCCCACAGGAAGTAGTGAAAATGTCACTATATCTCATTATAGGCAAAATGCCTGCGTAGGAGATTTTGATAAATGCATGCTTGCTAAAAAGGGTGCCCTTTTTAAATGAGCTAAATAATATGCAATTCAGTATCAGCAACATTTTGTAAACACAGTCTACTGCCACCACGATAAGTTGTCCCCATCACTTATAATGGGGACAGACAACCCCCGCTTCTAACAATCCCAAATCCATGGATATTTTTGCATTGGTTAGGATCCCTGTTACAGAAAACAATTGTATAATGCTGGTCCAAACACAAAACCATATGCATTGCTTTATGCAGTGCAACTTCCTATATTTAGCATGGGAAGCGTATAGATTTATTTTTCATTTCTTTACTGTTTCCTTTTCAAAATATCATTTAAATGTCGGTCAAATTATAGCAACAAATTACGGCAACTTTCTTTTTTGGTAAATAGTACCAAGAAACACTACCAAATTGACATTTCTTCAATATTCTGAAGGTACAGGTTTCTAAAGAGTATTGTAAACCACCAAATATACATTTAACTTCTGCACAGATCATATGGGGAGATTGTTCTACTGAGGTTATGTCGAGTATGTTTGCAATACATCAGACCACTTCTTCATGAGGAAAATACTGTCACATGATCACTGACCAGGGTTCTCTCATATGTTGTTTTCCAATTTTGTTTACATCTGGTATTTTAAAATGTCACATTATAGATTTTGGATATTGAGTTACAGTCAGCTAATGTACCAGTCTGCATCTTCCATTGTACACTTTTTGCTAAAAACCTTCAGCAGAATTTCTTTAAACCATGGAAAAAATAACTCTTAACAGAAATGACACCATTGCATTGCTGACAATAAAAATATTTTGCACTTTTGGAAATTTCAGGTGAAAGAGACTTATGTAAATAGTCAATCACTTACTTTGGTAGAGTTTTCAAGTGATTTTCTCTTAACTCCAAAATTCGCAATTTGACAAGTCTAGAAATATGATAAAAAATAATTAGTTCATTCAATGAATTAGTTCAGGAATTCAGAAGAATGATTTGAAACTACTTATTTCAACAAAAAAAGGGTCTGCTTAATGCACAATAATCAGATGTCCAGTTAGTGTGGGGCTGAATGACACAAAAAGTATTCAGAACAAACAGCTTCACGCAAGGACAGATAGCGTCGGATAAGGACATACCTGTCCTTACGTGAACTCTTCTGAAAAACTTCGGCATATATCAGTTTTTCACAGTAATTCTAAACTATGTTTGTTAATTATTCAAACAAGGCGAACATAGTAAAAGTTAATTTCTCTCAAACATTTCCAGACCTATTAAAGGATAAAAAGCAATTGCTATTTAATTCACAACTTTCTTTTGCATTTTTTGAGCGCTGAATACTACAACTCCACCCAGGCAGAGCAATACCACAGAACAGATCTCCACTGACTTTACTGTATTTTAAACAGAAGTAGGACGTGTGCTTAAGTGTTGGCATAAATTAGAACCTGTACACAACAGTGCTTTGTAATTCCCTATCGTTGTGCAAACTCTAACCGGCAGTATTATTTAAGCCACAGCAATAAATTTCATGAAGTAGAATAATGGGAAGGAAGGAGGACACATCAGATAAGAGATGAAGAAACTAATATATTGGAGTTTTGGAGTTCCAGAAGTTGGGGCAGTATTGTCTAATTACCCATATTGTCTAGGAAGATAATTTGATAAACATGAAAGGATTTTGATTCATGTCACCCTTTTGCTGGTTCTTTAATCCCAAATTATAATCAATGTGGGGAGGAAAAGGAAAAGGATATACAACCAAAAGGATGAACAAGGTCCTTTCCTGTTCATCTCAAATTGTACAACTGCACTCACAGAAAATCTGGAGGATCAAATCAACTATTTTTTAGAGGTCCATTCAATGCCTGAGCTGACTGTGCCCAGGACTGCTCAAGGCCTGTGTGACACTGAGCAGTTCTGCATAACTAACCCATAATTTTATCACTTCTAAACAGAGACGTCAGCCCAGAGTCACACTGTGAAAGCTTTCAGGCTGATACCATAGTTTCTATGATATGTGAAGACAGTTTATTGAGGAACTTTATGGTGAGTTTCAACAATTTCATTAATACTGCTTTTCGTATTACTCTGTCTCTACAGTCCAGGTCCTTTAGTGCCATACGTGTAAACATGTGAGAAAAGTTCAAAGAAAATACAACAAAGCTTTAAATAGCTCTCTGTCCAGCACACCACCAGTTTTCAGTTTCATGGAACCTCAGGCTTCCCAATATTATGCTCTTCTAGAAAACTATGATTTTATCTGTTTCATCTACCAAATAAAGCAGAAGACTTTTCAAGTCTTACAGTTGTGCTCAACCAGGACTAAAAAGAACAACCTTAAACAAGAAATGTGTAGAGATATTTACATGATGCTCAGGTAGACTCCATTCCTGACTTTACTGACATGGCTAAATGAGACCATAACAGATTAACTGAATAGTACTGTACCAGAAGATATAAAGAAAGCACTAAAATTTGGAGAAGAGCAATAGGGGAGATACAGTTAAAGAGCTACATGTAGCTAGTTAAAAAAACAAAAAGAACAATGTCTGTATGCTAATATGGGAAGCTTCGGAAACATGACAAGGATTTCTAAATGCAAGACACCAAATAGATAATATAGGAGCAGAATAATAATGAAGGAATAATAATCACAACTGGAACTAGCGTAATTTCATTTAGATAAGATAGGCATTTGTAAAAGAAAAAGAAAAAAAAGTTAGTGCTTTCTGCTAAAAGATTTAGAATACTAGACATGTCCTTAAGTGACAACGATTATTAGACAAAGTGCCAGCAAGGCTTTAGAAGAGCATAATGAATATAAACACTACACATCCGATAAATTGCAGGGTATTTAATATATTTATTTTTCCTTGACATTTGAACATAATGTCTGATTCCAAACTGCAGAAGCAGGCTGTCTTAGGATTTACTCTGATATTTCAAACACTCATCAAATGCAAACAATGACAATTTTTCTTCCTCTTTCTTCAACCAGGCATTTTCTAAAAGGTATTCCAGCATAAAGCCCAGACTCAGCTCTGCGTCAGTGACAGGCCCATCAAGTGAATGCTGATAAAGCAGCAGTTTCTATCTCTCAGTGCCTGAGCATACCAATGTCATTTCCAACACACATTTTGCCACCTCAGTACGAATTTTGGAGTGCTGAGTTGATGTTCCCAGTTGAACAATAAAACACACATTCGGGTAGCTGGATGGAGCAAGAAAAAATTAATACTACATGAATTGTGTAGCAGCACCGTATCTTTCCTCTGTTAATCCTTTGTCTTCTGAGCTGTTTGCCCAGCTGGACAATCAGAGGGCAGAAAGGCTGACCACTCCCTCACCAGTGTAACAGAGCTGGAATAAACTTGACACTTCTGCCAGACCTGTGCAGTGTAAGGATCCACTGGTGTCTACTGCCCTCTTAAACGGCCATGGCAAATTGTGCTAGCTTTGATTCCCCCTCCCCGCTGCTTTGTCCTTATCTAACACTTTTTGGCTCAGTTTCTGCTGCATTTATTTTTACTCTCATTCTACATCCCTTCTGCTCTGCTGTCTTTTGAATCTTCTCTCTTGTTCTTGCTTTCACATTTTTCCTTTGGTTACTCCACCACGCTCAGTCATTTCTTTCTTCCTTTCTGACTCACAACACTTTTTCTTTCTGTTCATTTTCCAATAGGCATAGACCTTATTGTTATTTTCTGCCCTTGCCACAATTTAATAACACATTCGATCAAGGACAGGCCTCTTCTTCAATTTCTATTTCTTCTCACCTTTTCCCTAAACCACCAAACTGCATCACTTCATCATAAAGTTCTTGCTGACATGACATTCTCTCTAACAACAATCATTCCTCAAAACAGGGCTGAAAAGCCAAAATCTCTTTGGTTTTTTTTATTTTGCCTTGTTTTGTTTTTAAAAAGAATACAGCTTTAAAATGGTCCCTTAAAGCCTAAACTGGGTTCATATGAAAGAGCAATGTGCTTTGATGACTAATTCTTACCTTCCAAAGTTAGCTGGAAGAAACTCCAAAAAGGCATCATTTAGATAGAGCTGGGTCAAATTTAGAAGTTGTGTGAAGCCATCTGGCAGCCTAAAAAAAACAGTTAAAAGCTTAATGCTCACCCCGAAGTTGCTATGGAAATAATAACAATGTATATTTAGAAAGAGAAAGATGACTTTCTCTCTCACCTTCTTTTTCTACCCAAATTCTCAAGAAGAACTTACACGTTACAGACAACATTTTTGCCCGTTCTCATCTTTTCCACGTTGCTATAACCACATGAAATTCAAATGCTTGGCACATTCAAGTTACATCAGCCTTTTCTCCCTTCCTAGCTGAGAGGTTTAAGCCAAAGGTGTTTTCTTTCTTTCTAGCTCTTTTTTTTTTTTTTAAACTGAAATAGTAAAATTTCATCCCTTCATCTCCTTCACTCCCTTTTATAAATCATGGGATTACACCACAGATTTTTTTGTGACTATTATTGCAAGTTTTTGGAAGGAATAAGGGTTGCCAAAGCCCCAAGAGATTACAGTATGCGAGGACGTAGCACGGCTTACTTCCCAAATACCCAAAGCACCAGCCCCCCGCGTTTAAAAGGCTGCATCACACGAACTGCTTTCCCAACACTGCCTTTACTATGTTGAAAGACACCACGTTTGTTACATAGTACACAGATCTTTTAATAGATACCTGAAGACCGGACTTCAAACAATTAAAAAGAAATTTAGATTAATCCTGCAAATGAAGTTGATACAATGCCTTTTAAATTTTAGTTCACTTTGCGTAAATTTTCTGCACTTGCAGTAAACAAACACAAGCTACTGATACTCACTTAGAGACTGGATTGACACTGGCTTCAATAATTGTTAAACACTTACAACATTTAATATTTTCTGGAAAATCTTGAATTCCTAAAAAAATATTGAAATAATTATTATACACACACAAAAAAACTGTTCATCTTGTTTTGTTCATAAATTAGTTCATTTGGCATTTTCAGATCAGACTTAAGCTACAACAGGAAGAATACATCTATTTTAGTATTACAGTCTAAAAGATGATACTGAAGTGCTAAATAAATACACCAGAACAGATAATACGCCTTGTACTAAAACTATTATGCTAATGCTTGATTTATATAATCTTCTAGAGTTAAATAGTGACATCATTTGTACTGATATTTGTGCCTTTCATTTCTGTCCAAACTGCTTATCTTTTTCTCCTTTGCCTCCTCCTCTTCTCGGGAGAACATACATATAATCCTGAGAGTCTCTAGGCCTATACTGATAATAAATTTTTCAAAATTTTCAAGAATGCCTAAGCCTCGTTTTCAAAACAAAGACACTTAAGTTCAGACATGCAAAGGTTTTTAGGCACATAAATATGTAAATGCACAATTTGGAAATGCACATCAGCAAATTAGTCACTGGCTATGTAATTCCTGGTGGTTGTTCATCTGCAGCCTTACATGCTTACATACGTTACACAAGAGCCCAGTAAGTACTAAGCCACTTTGGGAAGTGGAATAGTTCATAAGGGCACTGAAAAATGGTCTCCTACTCCTATTTCTAATGTTTATCGGTCACGGGTCATCACGGGATACTATGCTAAAGCTCTATTTTTTTTTTTTTACAGACAAGTAAATGCAGCAGATATCTACCCAGACTACTCAGCAGTGCCAGACAGGAAAATAGTACATAATCTAGAAAAAGAGCAAGTTTTCTAGAACACAAGTTTGCTTATCATTAGGAATTACAACTTCATTATTGTTCATATTCATTACAATTCTTTAAAATACTTATACTTTTGATCTCTTACCATTTTTACTGATATCAAGTTCTTTGAGATTAACTAAGCTAGCAATAGTGGTTGGCAGACTTGAAAGGTCATTGTCTGGTATACTCAGTTTGCGTAAAGCTTGACAGTTGAACAGTTGCTGTAACATAAAAAGATACTTTACAGTGTTTCAGGAAAAAGATCAGTTTGGGATCATTATTTATACACAGAAGCAACAAATACCACAAAAGTACATTTGCTACATAAGAATTCAATAATCAAAAAATATTTTGAAAAGCCATTGTTTGAGAAGACATTCTTATAGGCTGCTCAGTATCATCCACACAGCTTACACACAGTTGGCAAGAATAATCAGAACAGCTGATTGGTAGCAGGAATGTTCAAAAAGAGCTTTCTGTCAAAAACTGCATACTCATTGCAATCAACATTTTGTAGGTACATGATATTTCATACATGTCATATCAATTGAAATTTTTTGTGGCTTGTGGTAAATTAAAATATTTGATTTTATAATTGAATTTTGTGACAGATTTTAAAATATTTTGACTTCATGCAGAAGAAATTTGCTATCTTCAAGACACAAAATGCTTTGACATTATCAAAACGATATGTTCCTTAAGTCCCCCCCAAAATTCAGGACTTGATTCTAATTTTTAATTCAAATTCAGGTTTTATAAAATGTCAGAATTTCCACTGCAAAAACAATCCTCCTTTCAACCTGCAGGAATCAATAAATCGTGTCGAAAGCACCTATTTAACATGGCTGCTTTCCTCAAGAAATATCACTCTCTCATACAGCACCTTACACATGTAGAAATCAGTAAAAGCACCACACTCGGAGAAAGCAGTCATGAAAGCGATGTCGCGTCTAGGTACGCTGCATTGCCAGGTTGGAGGTGCCGTATATGACCAACAAGCAGGTGCATTTTTTTAGACAGAGTAGCTTACAGCTTCTTCGAGCCCAGCGTGCTAGCAGGTATAAGAGGAGAATGCAATATAATTGCTTGCCTTATTTCTTGCCCTGCTCCACACTCCCCAGCAACGGCACTGTGGAAAACTGACTGTTAAGAGGAGCAGGGCAGGGCCACGCATGGCCGCCCGCCTCGGCGGTACGCACCCTGGCCTCCAACCCCCGGTGCCAACCGCTCCTGCGCTGCCCACCGCACCGGCCTGCAGCGAAGACCTGCTTCCCACTACCCGCTCTGCAGCTGCAGGCTCTAAAAACATCGCTCTTTTCAAGAGCTAAAAGTTACCAAACCCCATAGGACTTTCTGCGAATATGAGCTCACCAAATGGCACCAGAAATTTCAGTGGGTTCCAGAGAAGAACTTCTCCTCTTTGCTGGCATCTCAAAACCCCTCTTCAAGTATTAGTGCTGTGTCTACAACAGATTTAGTCTTTCTTTCAGACTTCTACATCAGAGTAAAGTCTCACCTACAGGCTATTTGAGAATGTGTAATAATTTGATTGCCGAGATGAAAAACTCAGCCGATTATCCGGAGAGGAGAAAATTAGCACACAAATGGCATGCAAATGCCAACCTGGTACTTCACCTGAAGTAAATTTTAGATCATTTTGAAACTGCATTTTTCTGCCATAACTCATAATCCTTTAGAAAAATCCTGCTTCTTCTTCAAGATAAGCTATTCTCAGAAAACTGAGAGGGAATCACATGAATAAAAAATGCTCAGAATGAGAAGCACCACAGCACAACCACCATCAATTGGCACCAAATACGAAAGGGCCTTTTCACTGAAAGACACTTTTCCACATGCTTGTGTATTCACAGGTTTTTTCAGGTTTCCTCTTACACGAAACGTACTTGTTCATTCTCACGATTGCACAACAGCCTCCTCCCGCCCGCTCCCGGCTAAGGCCAGCGGCAGGCGGAGAAGCACCACGCACTGCTGCAGCCCCGCAGGAGCGACAGAGAGAACCGCTTGCGGGCTGCGGCCTGCGGTTCCCGAGCCAACTGATAGGAACAGCCAGAACATTTACTGTACGCCTGGAAGCCAAACTGGGTTACGCATTTCTGCTTGCAGACAATGCTACTAAAGGGAAATCTCTCTCCGAAGCACGAGGAATTCCTTTGCAATGCATCTGAGAGCACCTACTTCCTCTCTTTTTGAAGGAAGCACATCGTTTTGGAGAAGACTGGAAAGTAATGAAATGAATAGGCTCTAGGGTTGGCTCTTGAAATTTCTAGCTGTGTGGGAACAGCTGTAGACATCAGTAATGTTCAGCACAGGGAACCTGCAGAATTTTGGTACATACACGAACTATACCATGCTATTATACCTGGAAAATGAAATTCCCAGTGTGTGGTCCCAGCCATTCCCCTGGAGAATTCTTCTTTGAAAAGCCAAGGAAGGCTTGGAACTTAAAGTTTTGACAATATCTGAACAGATACAAGGCTCTGAACTGGTGAATGAAGAAGTGTAATAAAAAACATTCCCTCCGGAGTAGTTTTATGATGTACTGTTGTATCAGAAATAACACAAGAGCGTGACTACAGGTATGTAGGCCCAAAATTGCCCACTTTTTTTTAACCCACTGGATTTTCAAAAGCTGTCCTTCTCAATTTCTAGTGCTTTATGGCCTCACCATCACGATCTTGATGTGATCATCACACTGTACGTCCATATCCTACTTTTATTCCTTTCAGACTGGAAACCAAGTGGTGCTAACAGCGCTGTGATTTGCCTTATAACAATGGGCTATTATCCCGCATATCTCAAGCTCTTGACTACCCAGCAACAGAGGCTGTTGGCTTCCCGGGCCATCAGAGGGCAACATGAAATGTCTGCTCTTTACTTTCCATAGGCATAACTGTGAAATCAATTGGTTGACATATCAGGGGAGTTTGATGCCAGGATTCCAAAGGAGTAACACTTGCTAGCTTTGCAGAACGGACACAGGATTTCTTATTGGCAGATCTAGACAAAGCATTCAATGCCTTTAATGGAAACTGTAACTTAGATAGCAAATGCAATGCAAAAGCAAAATATAGTTAATTTATAATACCTACCCATCTATGTGAGCTATACTTAAGTGATTACCTCAGCACCGATTATATATTGGTTGTACTGCTTGTTCTCAGTGAGACAATCAGGCGTTAAGATGTAGCCTCTCACTTCTGTAGCATTATTTAGCGTTACTGGTATCTATTTTACCAACACGTGAGATGGCGAAACACAGTGGTAGCAATTTCTAGAATTTGTTGTTAAAGACAGACGAATTTTTCCTAGGTCATTAACAAGTAAACTAATTTTGTCCATTACAAATTAGTCCGGACTTGATATTTATAAGGGAAAGCTGCTGGGGAGAATTTTCATCTCGGTCATGTTTTTCTGGATACTGATTGCCAATGACTCCACCTTCATTAAAATCAATATTCTTTTTTATTAGTCATTGATTCATTTGACTCATACAAATAAGGACATACTTGCAGCACCAGCTCATGATAATGAAGTCAAAGGCAAATAAAATAAAAGACTGGGCTAGAATTAGGGGAAAATTGAGAATAAGAATGATACAACAATCCTATAAATCCTTAAAAGAAAAATATTAGAAAGTAGGAACTAGAAATCCATTTCTAATTAAGACAGCAGAAAAAAAGCATAATTATGATGCATAAAATGTAAGGTAAAAATTTTTAAAAAACAGGCAGAATGAGTTTAATACATCAGTTTAATGCAAAATAATTTATTGGTCTCTAGTGTATCATGTATCTAGGAAGATAAGGACTTAACAGAGTTTTTACCTATGCTTTTTCATTAAATTTTTAAACATGATAAAGTGTTCTGATGAGAGAAAATTTCAAAAGAATATTGTAACTTCAGAGGCACATAACATTTGGTAAATAACAGAAAATTGACAAAACAAATTTTCTCTGGAAGAAGTTATTGGAATTCACATTTACAGAGAGAGGAAAGTTCTGCCTACGGTAGATCATAACGTGTAATACAAAAGTTAAGTAATATGGTGCCATTTTATGGAAAAAATGGCATTTTCTCTCCTAGAATATTAATTCAATAGTGAAAAAAAGTTCAGACATGCAGCAAAAAATATCTGAAGCAGAAAATTTGATAAAGAAATTATTTGGACTGTTTAATTTATGGTAATGATTAATAAAGGCTTAAGACAAAAAATTATGAATGGTATAAAGCAAGCAAATTAATCTTCTCTTATACAGGGCCAAGACTATGTTAAACGATGCATTTACCCAAACTTAAGACCAGTTAAAAGGATTTCTTCAATACCTAGTATTTGCTTCAAAATATTATTTATCACAAAGAAAAATGAGAAGAGAGAGGTGCAAAAATAGAGTCCTATACATTTAAATCTCTCCAAGGTATGTATTTATCTGCTGTTTTGTTTCACAAATAATACATACAAAATAGGTGACACCACAACACAATGCAAAGGTTTCCTCAGCGTGCACGTTTCAATTGTGACTGACACTGACAACTATCACCTTCATCCCAATTTTGTCATTTCGGACCCCTTACCTTTGGCCCTCAGTTTTTCCATACAGAATTATGGCATATTGCCCTTGTTCTATGCCCTGATATATTTGTCTTCCGTTATACACTGCAATTTAGTTTGAATACCATGGTAATGCATACTTTCAAGAGACCCAAAACAAATACTCCAAAAATCCATAGCTAAATTAGATGCTTTATATATTCTTCACTATGATTCTTCAGTAGCGTAATTAAAATATACAAGGTTAACCATATATTATTATTAAAAGAGAAACAGTCCTGAAGATATTCATTAGCAGTAAAATGGCCTCCGCCCCAATCCATTTCATATTTATGGGGACAGAAAAAATACCTGGTTCTCTGCTCTCCTTTCCAGTAGCAGGAGTGATAAGGCAGTTCTCCATATCATCTTTCTGTGACACTTAAAAGATTGTAGCTACCCTGTCTTACCATCTGTAAAGAATTTCTTGACAGAGTGAGCAATCTTAAGCAATGAACCATCATTTCTGAATAAGGGAACCCCATGTAATGGAAAAAGTACGTTTTCTACATTTGTAAATAGAATTTATATAAAGTCTCTATGCAGTGTAAGTAAGAAATATGTTGAGAGATGATGAAGAATGGATTACAGTGGAACAATGTTTAATTAAAGACTTGTAAGCATCTTTCATTATTGTTGAGAAAAATTCAATTAAGGAACGGATTACATTACTTCATGCTTCACTATGTAGCTAGCACCTACTGTTAATTGGTTTTTCCACTACCTTGCCCTCTTCTGTTTCCAGAACACTTAAGTTACAGTAACTTTTAATTCCTTATAGTAAACATTAATCATCAGGAGAACAGATTTAAAGATTCTATAAAAGCAGCTTTACACAGGAAGGATAACTTAAGTAATCTTATTGCAGGACGTCATTTGCAGTTATAAAAATATTAGTCAGATAGTACTGGCATTTCTCCCACAAGGATAAACGGCTTATCCTGACAAAGAGCCTGCTTTTAAAAGCAGTGCTACAGAGGATCCAAATGTGAGCTCATCTACCCCATATATTAGCATACTCCTGGTCAAGGTATCAAATGCCATATCAGTTACTTGTTGTGCAAGAAGTCCTTCTTTCGAACAATTGTTCATTTCCCCACTTAAGACTTCATTGGCTGCCCCCTGTTCTTGTGCTATGAAGCAGGGAGAAGGAGGTGGCCCTGCTCCTCCCCACGCAGTACCATCTGCAAGAACAGCGTCTCAGCTGTTCGGGCTCTTCAGAGAGCGCAGAAAAAATGCAATTGAATCTCTGGAGTTAATAGCCATGACTCTTCCCACAGCAAGCAGGTCTCCTGGTCAAGAGCAAGCCCTATTTCAGAGTTGAAGCGCATGTCGAATACACATTTAAGACCACAACTTTGACATCTGTATTACAGGCAGAACACTGATTACCTTAGGTAGCTCTTCAATTTGATTGGCATCTAGGTAAAGCTCCTCTAATGTCCGTTCAAAGTTAAAAACCTCCTTTGGCACCTGCTGTAGGCCACAGTGGGAGTAATCTAACACTGAGACGATTTCTTCTTCACCACGAAAACACCGGCAGGGCACCAAGCGGCCGATAATTTTCCTTTTGGTTGTCATCTCCAAGCAGCATACTGAAGGAAAAGGGGAAAAAACAGTTTTCTGAAACTATCAACGTTTTGGGGACTATTTCTTTAGAATTATTATCAAGATTGCAGTCCATTAAATACAGTTTTTCCCGAGGGATATCTGTAGTCTCCATTCTGCATTTCTTATTCTACCTTTCTACACAACATGAAAAAGTGAGATTTGCCAGCATAATCACAAAAAGCAGTCTCAACACATCATCTGTTCCCCTACACTGGGACAGAAGAAAACATGCCAAGACCATCCACAACTGTTGCTTTCTTTAATGATGAAAATTAGGTGTGCAAATCATACACATATCAACACGTTCATCAAAGTACAAAATGACGTTTGTACGCCGTGTTTTAGTCCCTTGCTCGGCTTGGACTGCGAGTCACTGAAGTGAATCAGAGTCATCTGGTTCTGATTCTCCCTGACAAATGCCCCCTTGCATTATATCTGATTTCTCTGAAATCAACAGAGTTCCTTAGCTTTCCACAGTTACTGCTGGAGTATATTCGCTGTCTTTTCAACCATATGAATAAAGAAAGGATATGTAAACTTAATTGGTTATAAAACTAGAACAAAAGTAACCCAAAACCAGACAGTTTCTTTACCTGTCATTCCTGCTTCTCTTACCTTACCTTGGTCTGCTGAAAACTCAGATAAGGGACTTAGCAGAAATGCCATTAATTTTTCTGCAGTAAAATAAAACGCCTGGGAAATTTCAGCACAGTCTGTTCCCTAACTTCTTCTAATCTAGACGCCAAGCTCTGCAGCTCTTCCTTGCACACACAGTTTGCATGAGCGCCTCTAACTCTTATGAGTAACAGGTCACACAATTGTATCTTACTATTTTTCAGTGGAATAAAAATACTTTAACTCACTACTCTTGAACTGAGAGAACACTCAATAAGCAGATTTTATACATGACAAGCAGTCTCTAAATCTCGAATAGATATTGACATTTTTAGAAGTTATTTTAACATGATTATAAGTAAATCGGGCTGTTCTGAAACATATTACCACAAAGCCAAGAAGGGCTAAACATCCAACTCCCATTTTCTAAACCACTTACAAGGTTTGGAGTTACATTTATTAAAAAAATACACAAAAGTAGTCCAAGTAAAGCAAAATAAAGCTCATCAGGATCCTCTTTCACAGGATGCCAGTGAAAAAGCAGCTGTATATTAAAGCAAAATATCAGTGGAGGTAAATCATATTGCTTAAGCCATTATTTATCTGCAATGTAAGATAAAAAAATAATTTAATTGGTCAGCTAATGTTCCATTCATGGATCTCTGTGACTTTTTTATCATGCAATACATTGATATTTTGGAGATAAATTAAATACTCAAATGTTTTACTTCCTTGTTTAAATTATATTAGCACGTAATCTGCCTCTAGCCATCCCAATGAGACGAGCACATGAACACTGTCAGAACAAATACTGTTTTTTCATGTTCTCAAGACCACCGAGCTGTTGAAAGGAACAACAGTGAAACCAGAGTGCAGCTGGTTACTCATTTGGCAGTGCCAATGACAGGCTTTCTATTGGCTGATTCCAGCTTAAGGGTAAAGCTTAAAACAGAGAAAAGGGTATAGTAATTTTGTAATTCAGCTTGACCAGATGCCAAGTTTGTGGGTATAACATAAAAGTTGTATCTTAATTACAGTCAGCTGATGCAATGAAAACATCTGCATAATACACTGTACATAAACTTCTGAAAACGTAAAAATAGAACAGTTATAGGTATGAAAAAAGAAGCAATTCATTTACAAGCTAATAAATCACAAAATCTAAAAGTTTTACTTCAGTTCAACAGTACAGCCCACTGCAGAATACAAACAGCCACACCGCTAACATTTAAGGATGCCACATGCCACTCAAATTTACTCTGTGAACTTTGATTTTCAAGGTTCTTCATTTCAATTCCTTACACCAGGAACACTAGATCCCCAGTCAGAGTTCATACCCAACTCTGTGGCTGGGCCTGGGTTCTTGATTGGCACCCAAAATTTGCTGTGATAAAGTCAGGAAATTTCCATGTGAGAAAGATATGTTTACTTTAATCTCGCCCCTCATTTTCCTCTGGAAATAAGGCGATTGCCTTTGCAGCTTCCAATCCGTTGGTCAGTTTCAACCCATTTGGGAAGAAATGACTTTTATAGTTTTCTCTACTTCAAAAAATTTTGCATTTGTCACTTTTTATTCAAGGTGGGAAAAGTCCCAAAGCTCTGCTCCAAAGCCAGGCCGGTAGGAGAATGGCCCATCACACCAGAAGTTCTCCCAGTGCTCTCTCAGATCAGGGTTTTTTCTAATTGCCGTGTTACCTGCTCCCTCCAAATCTTTTTCACTCTAGCTGCTCCCACCACCACAGCACATGACAAGCAGTCAGCTCGTCTGGTCTCAGACAGTCTGTACTTGGATGCTGAAAGCGGCTTTGGCCATCGCTACTTCAAGTTAGTCACCTTGCGCCATGTTCTACCTGCCTTTAGCATCACCTGCAGTTGCAGCAATGGCTGACGTCAGCGAGCCTTCACACCGGGGACGCGGCAAGGAAAAAAGGCAGAGCAACGAGGAGAGGGAAAGCTGTCAACAGCAGCAGGGCTGCGGCAAAGGCTGAGGGGAAAGGATGTGAAGCAGGCAGCCTCCAGCCGTGTTCCCCTCCTGGGACGCCCAGCTGAGGCAGCCTCTCCTCTCCCTCCCCTCCTGAAGGAGCGTCCCCTGCACGCAGCGGGGCGGCCATCCCTGCTGGGCCCGGCCAGCTGCAGGGCCCGGCCAGCTGCAGGGCCCGGCACAGGGCAGGCAGCACAAACACCTCGCGGCCTCCCAGCCCCTCTGCCTTGCCACTACGTCCAGAACGCGAGCGCAGGCTAGAGAAGGGGTGCAGCACGACCACTGACACCAAGCTGCGCTGCATCTTGAGTTCCAGAAATCTTCCCCAATCGCTCATTTGAGCGTACAAGATCGAAACAAATGAAAACTGTAAAAGCACTGGTCACAGAATACGTATTTCACAAGAAAAATGAAATCAGCTATCAAGCTGCACAGCCTCTTTGTATTCAAGCATAGAAGCAGCATTTGCGACTGCGTATTTCAAACCTTGACACAATAAAAATAAATGCCCTTGGAATATCAAATTATTTGTAGCTTTTCAAGCCGTTAGAAGATAATGAACAATTGAACAGTGACATGTACTTCAAAAACTACTCAGAAAAACATTCTTCCCATAGGCATTATGAAGCACTTAGCTTTGCATTATTCTCCTCTACTGTAGGCATACACATAAAACAAACCCCGCGTTTCATTTTAATAGAAACCCAGAACAATAACAGTATAACAGAGTAGCTAGAAAGTGTACAAATAGTAAAGTGATAGAGCTGTACTAAAAATAGCAATTACAACAGCAAAAACATTTTAGAAAATAGTTTTTTCTTTTGCTTATGTAAACAAAAGTGTTTCCATTATGGCAGTTCAGAAAAACATCTGTAAGTTTCTATTCAATAGAAAATCATTTTACAAATCAGAAAGAAAAAAATGCAGAGGATAAACAAAGGTGATTCCGTTACTCTGCCTTCCTCAAAAAGCTACAGTAAGACCCAATGGTCATGATAAATTAGGTTGGTGGGATTAATTGGTTACCTACTGGAACTGTCCTCTTCAGGAAAAAGAACCAAAACCAACCCAGAATGTGATTTGGATAGATGAGCAATCTGTATTTAAGAAAAGATCAACACTGGAATAAGAAAGGTACTTGAACCCGAATTATGGTGCATTGCTAAGATTTTGTGAGAAAAATTAGTATGAAGTAACTCCGCTACAGAAACTACTGCTTATAGAATATTTGCTGGAAGAATGGCCATGGGAAAGCATGAACTTAAATGTATTTTGATAAGAAGTGGGTTTGCGTGTGTCCATAGTCTTTGTAATTAAAAAGAAAACAAAGATGCTGAAAAACCTGTAAAAAAAAAATCCCCTGGGATTTAAATTGTTCTTTGCACTCATTTCAGAAAGTACAGAATTAAAGGACCTGTGGTGCAACTGAAAGGAGTAAAATTTCATGCCTTCCGGACTAATGGTAATTAAACCCTTTATTAATTCAGTATTATTAATTCCTACCCTGGCCTAATACCAGCTTTGGTAATTACACTTTTCTTACCTACATTTTATTCCTTCATAATTTTCATGAAGCTTTTCTTTTGTTCTGATGGTTACTTACTGCAAGAGGATTGCTACTTGAGATCCTGGGGAACAAGATTTAAATAAGTCCCATAGAGTCGACAGAAAGCCAAGCTCCCACTTTGGGCGGTGGAGTCACCATACACATTGCTGCTTTATAAAATTCCTTAATCCCTGTAAGGGATATAGAACGTCTCCCTCCTTCCTCACAGGGACACCATGCTTAGTACTTTTCCCCATTTAAACTAGAGAAAGCAATATATTTCTCCATAGCTGAGTATTAGAGGCTATTGCTCACCATATGTCACATGCTATACGTTGAAGACTATACACTCTAAAAGCTTTCTATCACAGTCAAAAGTAAGAAGTTTCAGGTTGTCTATTCAGTCTCACATGGAAGAACACTCCATTTTCAAAATTCATCAGACCACACACAGAAATGCTCCGCAACTTGGAAAGCTATAAAGGCTGTCCTGCAAAGGCAGGGGCAAGAGTGGATTTTTTCAAATGCAGAAGAACTAGGATGAAACGTATATCCTTTTTTTTTTTGCGATTCTGCTTAAGGAAATTTACTAACATCATTACTAATAATTAATTCTACACAACTGCATTCATAACAAATTGTAATGTACCATTTTTCAACAATTCAGAAAAACAAAATGAAACGCAAACACATTTTTCCCCACAAAAGCTTAAAAATGTTATGACCTGTTTTCTGAATGTTTTTTAAAAATATATTCTTTCTTGAATTAAAGAAACTATGAAAGAAGCATAAATATACACTGCTATTTATCAGCTTCATGCAAGCATCTCATTATCATTATCTGCAGTTTATTCTCTTATAAAGAAAATCCTTAATCTAAGAAAAACAGTAGTTTTATGGAAATTAATTACAATACAATCTAATCTCTTCTCAATTAATGGATCTTTTGTGCAGTAAAACCGCTAATCCCTGTTTCTCAGTAATCACGGAGAAGATGTTCTCCTTGCCTCTTTGAAAGACAGAGGCAAAGAAAATTGCTGTATGGCTCACAAAACTCTGACTTAAAGATGGAACAAAATAGCTTGACAAACTTCAAAACTTCTTGAAAGAACAGGAGAGGCAGCAATTTTTTTTTTTTTTTTTTTTCTTCAAAAAACCAAGATAGAATAATTTATTTTTTCATCTCAGAAGCTTTTTCCTCTGCAATGGGCCTACACATCACTGGATACAGCCATTTTCTTTTCTTCCCCTCACAAAGTAATTAAAAATTTGCTTAAAAAACACAACTAAAAAAAGCCATATCTCTCTGAAAATATTTTTATCTAATCAGTTTAGTTTTATCCTAAAATGTGCAAAGTATCACCTTCAATGTGCTTTACTTTTCCAGTACCAGTGTTAAATAACCAGTAACAACAAGCAGCAAGTGGCAATTATTGGGCAAGCAATTTGAAAGAGTTGTAGCATAAAAACTAGTTTCAAATTGCCTTGCAAATCCACTCGATTTCTTGTTGATAGTGCATTTAAAACAAGAATTACCAAATACTGTATTTGAAAGATCTGACTGTAATTATGAGGTCAACTCTCTTGATCATCTTGGACCTGCAAAACTTCGAATGAATGTATTTATACACATGCTAAAAAAAAAAAAATAAAACAAATAAACCAAAAAACCACCAAAAAAACAGGATAGAAAGCATTGTAAGAGTATTAAAAAAAGCTTTGTGATTCATAGAAGCTTTGGCTTATATCAGGCTCAGTGGCTTACATCAAGCACGACAAGAATCATTGTTTCCGTAAGGAAACCAGCTCCTAAAAAGATGGGTACTACTGAATTCTATGCAGCTCATTCTCTAAACGAATGCTATATAACCCTTCATTTAAAAAATAGTCTAGACTTTGCAGTAATCAAATCAAACGTAATTTTTAAAAATGGTTGCCTGTAGAAGATAAAGATTTGCCCTGACAAAGAAGTACCAGGTGTAATTTTTCCAGCATATTCTGCTGAAAGAACAATCTGAGTGAAAACAGACGAGAAGTAACGGTGACACTACCATTATACATTTTTATTGCACTACGCAGCTTGGACTGATTATCTTCACACCGCGCCAAGCCTACCCTCCTGTTACAATTCCACGGGATTGCTGTGTGTTAACATGGCTAGCACCACAGAGCAGCTGCTCCATATATACGTGTTCTTCAAGCCCTTGAAAGTCTTCACTAAAAGCAATTTTAAATCATTGTAGGCAATTTTATTTCTAGAAGCAAACAATAGTTTTCTGACATCTTCTTCTAAAGCGTCAAGTAGATATATGAAGAAAAGAGGTAGTTACAATGCTACCGTAAAAAACTCCAGAATCTGCCTCTGTATAATTGGTAGTATAAATCAGCTTTTCATTTTCTGTTTTTCAGTATAGATTAATTATGGATTTAATTTTTCTACCAAACAAGTTTTTGATGTGACACTTGATTTAAGTATTCTTATCTCAGGGAGGTCTTAGTTCCCCGAGGCACTGCCATAGTCAATGGCGTGAGTCAAAATTCAAACAGGAAGAAAAACAACAGGTAGTAAGGACTGTAGGACCAGCCTGTGTGGTCTGACAAGGTGTCAAACATAAAATTGTTCATACTCTTGAAATTTCACTCAGAAAATTGCAAGAAATTGCAAAGTTTAAGTGGTCTGGTAGTGCTAGAAAGTTACTGAGAAATCCTGAAAATAAAGAACTTAGAAGTCTGAACGAGAGCATTCCAAGGCTGAAATGAGTCATAATGGTAACATTTGCCAGAGCATTCAGAAAATATGAATTATAGTCAAAGCAGCAGGCAATTCGCTTCACTGACTTCTTTGTCATACATCACAGATAAGTGATGATTTTTCTGTTCCGTTTTTCTTTCTCTTATTATCAGCATAATCAACAACATTAATATGCTAATATGTTGGCTCTTTGCAGCGAGTTATACTATCAAGCTTAGAAATCACAAATGTATCAATCACAACACCAATCACAGTTTCCATCATCCCCTTCCAGTTCTCCCAAAGGTCTGCCATCACTCCAGAAGTGATGAAAGCGGAGAGCGGTTCCTCGAGGGACCCACCCAGCCAGCCCCCAGAGCCCCATCCCAGCCGGAGTCCCCGAAGCGGACACCCTCAGCCTGCCCCCGCAAGCCGGCCGAGGCCACTCATCACCCACAACTCCCCTTGCCGCAGCCCGGCGCTCCCAGGGCACAGCGTTGGCCGAACACGGGCACGGCACACGTGACTCATCACAAGAGGAGGCTGGAGACCAAACTCTTCATCTACTATTTCTTTTCCTCATACCACACCCTTCTTCAAACCTCATCTTGTTGATGGTAGCACTGCTCTTTTCTTCAACTCCCATAGAACGCTTAGTCCGTGAAACAGAAGCCTTTTCTGAAGCATTTAGCATGATTTGTGATTCTACGAGTGCTGAAGGTACAGAAGGCATCCCTCCTCCGACCGTAGGAAGGCATTGGGAGTTTTCCAGTTCATTCCAATAGGCTAGAATTTATGTTGTATTTTCTCTTCTGAAAGAGATTTGATAATAGGGACTACGCATACGAAATGGAACAAAGCTCAGCATAAGGTTGTAATTAAAAAAAACCAACCACAAAACAACCCTCAAATTTCCTTCAGCCAAAACCCTTTTCCTCACTGATATTCTCCTAGCACTAGCCAGACATCCACTTTTGTTTTCTTTCTTCTCTTTTAATTAATTACGTGTGCTGTTTAGATGATTTACATTGTGTCCACTTTCAGTCTGGATCACTGAAATAATTAAGGACCTTCAAAGCTCTCAGAGCCATCTTAATTTTCAGTACAACTTTTCAATTAGAAACACAGCACTATTAATAACTCAGGTATTTTTTTTTAAATGTAGAAAGATTATATCTGCATATACGAGCTGTGCCCTCTTCATCCAGATTTTAGTGTTTAAATATGCTACTCACCTTTCTATTATATGCATCTTTGCAGGCACCATCTTAGCCCTGTCTTGTATGAAACTGCGTGAGTTTTTGCTCATGTATTTCTTTGCTTAGTCAGTTGTATAACTCTTAATACCTCCATTTTGTAGGTTTTATTCTAGTCAAGACTTTTTGTCTCTAGCCATAATACCATACTTGCGACAGGAGAATTACAGTTATGTAAGCTCTTACATCAGTAGTCACTACTATTTTTCATATTGTCACAATTTTCCAATTCAAAAAGAAGTTCTGATGAAATGTAATCTGCTTATTCTTTGCCTGAAAATCAGCATCCCTCTTCCTTAAAACTGTATGTCACCTATAACATTTGCCTTTTTTCCCCGTGAAGATATCAAAACAGGAAGGTGTATTAATGCGTTTGCAGAAGACATTACAATATTTCATTGGAAACAAATACACAACTTTGCTTATCCATGTCTAGAAAAAATTAACTTAAATTGGAAGAGATACAAGGAGGGGCTAGAACAAATATAAAGAGTGGATGACAGCAGGAAACAGACAGCCCATTCACGTGGCCCGCTGCCACGCAGGCTGCCAAGGGGCAGCGAGGGGCACCGGGACACGGCTGGCAGAAGCCGCTGCCGCGGCTCGGAGCACCTCTGCCTACTGAACCCCTCGCTGTGGCTCGACTGCTCCTGTCCCCCAGCTGCTGAAGTTGGGGATTTCTCTAGTGATGGACTGCAGACACATCAGTCCTGTTCAGCCTCCCTTACGGAAGGGCAGAGTGCTTTCCCCACACATTCCAGCAAAGGAGAGCTGCATACGTCTAAGGAAGATGCTCGTACAAGAATCAGTGTGCTTGAGTTGGTCTTGAAGGCTGGAGACTAGAAAATTTTTGAGAGTCAAAGCAATGAGTCTTTTGCTACCCCGCTTTCAGTGAGAGTACGAGGTAAAAAGCCCTGGGTACCTCTAAAACCAGACCAATTCATTTCTGACTGTGCCTGTCTGTATGATAACCTGCACGGCACTGCATGGCACAGATGTCTGGTGAACGGGACTGGACTTCACAAGCACTGGAGTCCCAGCCACATATGTTCTCATCCATACGTACAGACACACGAGCGTTTGGGAGGCAGGGCAGGGAATGTGCGTGAACAGGCTGGTCACGTCATCCACAGCCAAGGCCTGGCTGGCCGGCCATCCTCCCCGTCACATTCAAAAACATCCACCAGCTTTGTTTGAATATACTCTTCTGAATATAGGATGGACTTCAAATCCATCTTTGCTCTTAGTTACTACGAGCTGCTGAAGAGACACCAAATGAAACTTTATGGGTGATTCTTTTTCCAACATTTCTGCTAAAGTAAATACAATTGTGGACTGAAAGTATCTTTCCATGTAGGGAAAGAAAAAAGAAAGAAAAAGGAAAAAAGGCAATTTAGTCTCTGCATTTTAATAAATCAGTGATAAGACCTATGCAGGAAGGAAAGGAAAAAGCAGGGCAATATTAGAAGACTTATAGGAGGAAATAGCTGCAAGCAAGGCTTTGAGGGAACGTGCCATAGAATTTCAGAGAAAGGCTCCACTCTGCAGACATCTGACTCTGACCGTGGCTGGCCAGGGAGAACATAATTCCAGAAAAACAATGTAAAACTTCAGTGCCTTTCAATTAAGGTCAAACTTTTTGCAAGGTTCCAATTAGTATATTTTAAAAAGGAGAAAGCGCACTGCTTGGTTTGACCAGATCTCCTTCCTTTTTAGCTCATTTTCTCCATCAGAAGTCACTATATATTTTTTTTAAGTTACAGTTTTGCATATCCTGTTTAGAAGCAATAAGCATATTCTACTGAAATTTCACACTTGAGCCAGGTGAAGGAGTCAGGCGTGTGGCTTTTATGTTCTAACTGGTAACTCAAATTTAGGAATTTAGATATTCCGTTTGTATAAGCCATTTGTAATAGTTTTCATTAATCTTCCTGAAAAGATAAAGAAACTATGGTTCCAAAGGTGAAGTCACAATAGCAGAATTATTAGAATGCTTCCAAAGGGGAATATCAAAAAGAGGGATGTGAAATATTATCTGAATTGTTTTCTTGCACAGAAATACCATGATAACCAGCATATCTTACGCAGAAATGCCATTTAATGCATGATAATTGAATTCTCTGCATTGTATTGCCATTGTAATATTCTGCATTCAAGTTCATATTTAGATTTTGCTAATCTTTAGATTTTGCTAAACTTTACCTTTTGTCTCCCGAGAATATTAATGACAGAAAGTTTCTCTATCTTTGCTACAAGATCTGGGATGTCACTTATGACTTGACCATCATGAGATCTTGGAAACTTGCAAAAAGAGTAAAGTAAAATTTAAGACAGAACTATTTCTACAAAATATCAGTCCATTTTGAATTACCAGACCTTTAAACCCCCTCTGTGACACAGGACCCAATCTTCACCTTCTCTGAGATGAAGCCCGTTTATTTCAATTAAAGTTTACTATTGATCTTGCCTTCAAATTCCTAAGTGAGATTTTCTGAGTAAATGTTTTTTGGATGATATTAATCATAGACGACGATGACTCCAAGAAAAAAGACAGTTTAGTGACAGCAAAAAAAGTTGTTGGGGTGTTTTTTTTTTTTTTTTTAAAAAATGTGTGTCCTGTTTTTCCTTAAGACAGTTTTTGCATAACCTTAAGGAAAACCCCAGTTTTGTTCAGTTTCTTTTTATACAAGAGCTGACAGAATTTCAGTAATTTGTTGCACATTAGGAGCACATGCTGAAAATTAATAATTATGCTCTTAATTGCTAGAAATTACCATCAGTTTGATGGCCCACCCTGCAGACATTTAAGTAGGAGAGAATCCCAATAAACTAAGACGAGAAATAGCCTTCTTTGGAAAGTGTGCTTTCTGGAAACTGGGAAATTTACATTTAAACTTAGATCTTTGATGTGTTTCAGCTTTTACTTGAAGTAATCCTTTGGTTTAAAAGATTATCTGGTATGAAATTTAGTATGAAATATGCTTTCTTGCTTGCTTCATGGTGTAATGGATTTTGCTGCCCATATGATGGCTAGAACTGCTATCCAAAGGAACAGTATAGAAAACATAATTTACCTGCTAAATACATCAACTAAACAAATTGGTATTTAAAGATGAGCTATATAACTTCCACTAAGTCTGGGTTTCTTCCTCACAGAGGAAAAGGATCACACAGAATACCCAATTACTTTTCAGCGGTTTACATCACAATCCGTCTGCATTATTCCTGACATATTAATCAGCTTAGCAGGAGCTTACTACAGGAAAATGGTATGCATTTTGCTGCGTTTGCACAATGAAAGTTCCAGAGATAACAATGTGCAACTACAAACTGCAGCTAAAAAAGAAAGTTTTCATTAAAAGTAACAACTATGTCTCACAATGAAAGCTGCTCTTCTGAAAGAACCCAGGCAGAGATGTGCTGGGACAAGGGACCGTCCTCTTCCTTCTTGTTACTGCTATGCTGCTCAGCATGGGTATGATACAGGCCCATTGGAGCAGATATTACTGAAGTGCAAAATAGAAGGAGATCAAGTTCATTTTCAATGTCATAACACTTACTTGTTTAGATATCTGTATTTCCAAAACACGGTTACATTTGAAATACGTATAACAAACTACCTAGAAAATGCATGTTGCTTGCTCACCACGGTAAGTGCTCACCTCCAGTCACAAGCCTTTTCCAAAAACCTTTTCCTTTTTGAAAAATAGAACTTTTTTAATCATTAAAAGAATACAGTTCTGATTCCATGTGAGGTTTTTGCCAACCTTCTCCACCACTCAAACTCTACCTTGAGACAGTTTCTGACCCTTAAGGTCACCGCTCCTGTGAATATTCCTACTATTCCTTGTATTTGTCATGAGGCCCAGCCTAGCCCACAGCCCGCAGGACTGCATCTATGCTTCAGGATGCAGACTATGTCCTAGTTCCACACCAGAATGAAATCTGCTTGTGCACCGCTCGACTCCTTCCCCTCTGCGGCTTCTTTCCTTGCGTCAAAGAAAATTGGGCCACGCAGGCCAGACAGAAGCTGAGTAATTTGGCACTGCCACAGTAACGTAGATCCCTTCACTTAAACAGTCCTTGATGGTTGTTACAGGGACCAGTTCAGCACGCACTCCGTGTCGCCTTACAGCACTGGCAGGCAGCTCTGGCCTTCTCCCTTCCTATTCACGATGCTCCCATACGCCTCCTCTTGACCTTTTGTCAAACTGCTCCTCTTTGAACAGCCCTGTAACAGACACTTTTTTTCCTATCACCCTCCACATTATTGCCAGGTATAGTCCATCCAAAGCCTTTTTTGATCCCTGAATGTCGTCTTCACCACACTCTCTTTGTACAGGAAGTGTTTTGACTTCAGCTCACCGTCACCTAGTTCAACTCTTCCACTTCCCAAGTGACCAAAGAGTCAGAAGTACTGCTTACTCTCTGATGTCTGTTGCTTATCTTCTCCCTTCTCTCAACATCTCCTGGTATCCTTCTGTATTTTGCATAACCTGCTCCCCAGAAGTCACCTACCTTCTTTAGCCTTTTCTGGCCTTCCAATCGTCCACCAGCAATGACTTCTCATCTGCCCCGTCCTCTCCTTCCTTCCTGATCTTAATACACTTCTTGATTCACTCTCCATACATCCCCTTTTGCCCTTCCCATCCCAACCACAGGTCTTAGCTCCAGACCCCTCGTCCAGCTCACATCCTCTTCCTTCGCCTCCCCAACCCCCTGCATCCAGCTTTTAAGTTATGCACTACCACAACGATTTCCAATAATCAGGCTGGCTTTCTTTACTGCATAATTATTCTCTCTTTTGTGAGTTCCTACATAAACATTCAAATTCTCCAACTGAATTGCACAAACACGTAACTTAGTTATTATCGCTGTTCACTCACAACTAAGAACCTTTCCCCCCTGCTTACTCTCCCTTCTCCCTATAGAAGATCTTAGATTTTGCCAAGAAAAAGACAAACCCTTTTATTGTCCATCAGTTCCTCTTTCTTCTGTTATTCTATCCTTCCTGGCTACGGATGCAATTTTTTTCAGTGCTCCCCATTTGTTTCACCATACCTGTTAATGTTATGCATCTGTGCTGTAATATGCTTGCATATATGTTCATAAATCGTATTATCAAAATGCAAAAGCCTATGTCTGCATACCAAAATGTCAGCACAAGTGAAATCTTAAAAACGTAATTCCCACAAGCATCCATGAAAATTGGTTGCTTGAATATGAGAACACAATTTTACATCTAAACAGACATTTATCTCTAGAAATACCTCACTACCCATGAATACTTGAGTACATCTCTGCATTTCAATGTATATAGTAGCTGCCACGTTTCTCTCTTGCGTATTTTTAGCCAGAATCAAGTAATAAAATCTGAATTTTGCCCTTTCCCCTCAACACCAACTAGTCCCATCACTAGCCTTGAGCTGTGAAGATTTAAGCACACAGACACCCTTGATTAAAACCCTCCAGAACTCAGGGGGATTGCGTATTTCATCTTCAGAGTTTAAAATACATTTATACTAGAAAAAGTTCATTTCATTTCAGTAAAGACTATATTATATAACTGCAGAACTATGAATCTTTTATATGAATTCACAGGAAAGATCTGCAGAGAGTATTCTCTTTCTGTCCAAACATACTGACTTCTCCCTAAAACCTTGCAAGGTTGCAATTCTATGGCAGGAGGCAATCTTGGGAAACTAAAGGCAGGTATAACAAGAAATACCGTAAGAGAAGAAAAGATGAGGACCAATGCAAAAATGATGTATCACTCTTGGAAAAAGTTAATTATGCCATGGGAAACGAGCCTAGTTCTTTACTGATTTTTCATGAGTAAATATCACAGTTTATTAAACACATATAAAGAACATTGAAGACTCGGAAAGGACACCACTAGTAACTGGAAGAGGGAGACTTCCATCATTGTGGCTATCTACACAGCCATCAGAGATCACAAGAATGATCTTTTTGTTAACTTTATCATCATATAATGTATTACTGGTAAATGGTTTCTTACAATTTGATTTCACTTCCCTAAGGAAATTCGTGGGTGGCATATTCTCACTTTCTTTCAGTAGCCCAGTTTTTTTTACACTTAAATGCATTTTGCAGTTTTCTCCATTTGTGGTTTAAACATGTTTTGCCAGTGTCAGTTGCCCCATCATCTCAAGATGAATTCAGAACATCCTCACCGGCAGAAATGAAATCATCTTCTGCCTTTGCGGAAAGCGGGGGGGTCCTTTCTCTGCCAGTACTGCAGTTACCAACCCACTGCAGAACCAGCGGGACCAGCCCAGCCCCCGGTGTTCTCGGCTTCAGCCCTGGAGCAAGGCTGCAGAACCACCACGGCCCTGGCCATGTCTTGCTCTGGGTGTGCGGGTTTGGCAAGGCTGACAGCACCTGCCACGGCGTACAGGAGAACGGCAGGTTAAGGGCAACTTCAGGGCAGCTCCTCTCTTTTCCAAGTAAATGATTGTGCCAGAAGGCCTTGGCTTTATACATCTGAAAAAAGCCCTACCAGACCTCTTTTTGCTTCAGATGTTCCCAAAGAACAAGAAACAAGGCCTTTGATTGCCTGACACAAACCCAGCTCCTGTTTTTAACAATAAATTAAAAAAAAAAATCCGTTCAAGTTTGTGGATGTAAACTCCATATCAAAGTCCAGGGAGTCTCATCAGCTTAGATCAGCCACTCTCAAAATGCTGCAAACAATGGTCAGTCTAATATTTTAGATACCGGAACACCTCAAAAGCCAGGTTTACTATGCAGTAGGGATAAGAAATATGTTTAGGGACACCATGGAAAATAAAGATGCCTATTTGGTTTGTTCCATCCTCCTATTAGCCACTAAAACCACTCCCAGCAATGAGGCATGCTGTGCTGTGAGGGGCTTGTGTTTAACCAATAACATTGAAAAACAAAAAAAGAAAGGCAGGCTGCAAAACACTGCTTCGATGTTGGTGGGGAAGGTATAGGCTCTTAGTATATATTCTCTGCTGGTTAATTTTCTAGCTCATGTCTATTCTCTCTACTCTTTCAACACATAAATCAATAGTACTCAGCCATTTTCTGATCATTTTTTGCAGAATACTTAACTCTCATTACCATCACAGCCACTACTGAACGAGAATTGCCATCCTTGCAAAACCCACGTGCTAATAATACGCCTGGAGACGCACCTGCTACCAGCGAGAAGCAGATGCACCTCACCTCATCTTTGGCCACATGGAAGTTCAGGGCCCGGAGCAAGCTAGTCCTTTAGGCTCCTTCTTGGTCAGCACCACAAGAAAGCCACCTTAGTGTGTGGATCTATTCCACAACTTCGGGGTCTGAAATGGATGGGATGAATAGCCCAGGCCATTCAAAAAAGGGCATTTGAAAAGAACTGTATTTCTAAAGGTTTTCATCAGCAGAGGGCTCTAGAACTACATTCTCTTAAGTATCGTGTTCCCTCCCATGATTAATCTGTCCCAGTTTTTTTTAGTCAATTAACATGCTGTTCTTATGGTACAAATGTTCTCTAAAAAAATTCTCACAGCTGAGCTGTCAAACACTGAAATTCAGTACATTGGAATGTCAGGTTTTTAACAAAGTCCTGGAGTTTGTAAAGTATAATCAGAACTTTAATGCCCAATTATGCAATGTTAGCAATGACTTTCTGAAGAGAATTTTATCACTTTCATTGTAAACCGGGATCATCAGCCAGAACTGTACCAGATTGTTCCACTCAAGAAATACAAGGGCTTGATTCTTAATGGAGGGGCTCATCAGACCATCGGAAACCGCAGGTGTGGATATGACAGCTCTGGAAGATTCAAGCACTTTGGCACATTCTTTCCATTCAGCAACTATGATTTTCTTCGAGGTTTTTTTTTACTATTTCCCTTGCTTATGCATGCTTTTGTCTGGTGGTCATAATTAAATTGCTAACTGTTCACTCTTACAAAACATAAGGTCTTTCCTTGTCTCAGCTCATTTAGTGTAGCAGACATTCTTCGAGGGCTAAGATACTCCCCCTAAGCAAGCACAATGAATGCTAAATGTCCAACGTAATTTCTCACAGCCTGAAACAAGATTAAAAAAATGTGGACAAAGAACTAAGCAATATTTTGGCATCCACCCAGCTGCTAAATTAAGTCCTAGCTGTATATAAACAGCGATAGCCTTTTGGCAGCAACTTATACATAGACATACAACTTCCATTGTACAATCTGCTCTGGTGACAAGAAGGCTAAAAAGGAGTGCAAGCTTGGCCTCGAGGCATGTTGTTGTAAGCGAGAGAGAATTGAAATACAGAATTTCCTGTCCTTGACTGAATTAGCAAAACTATGGTATTTTAATGGACCAGGAATCAATTATTACAATCATTTGGGCAACTACAAGCCAAAGCAAAAAGTCCACTGAAATAGGTACTAAGCTAATGCCAAATAAACTGAAAAGATATACCCAGATCTGACTGAATTACAGCTATGCCCTAATATTCACACTAATATTTGTAAAGGTGTTTAAAATATACTCCTTATCCCATTTTAAAATGTTCAGGTTAATTCTTACAGGAGCTGTCAGTAATAGAATTTCATCTGCTTCAGAATACGACACTCAAGCAGATGCATTTCATAGAAATTTAACTACGGAAGAGTTTAGGCAAGAGGTTAAATGGCGTGGTTGTAAGCCATAGTAGGGCGTCATAATTCACCAGAAAAGTTCCTTCCCGTCCTATATTCCTCTACTGATGAGCTGCATCAATGTAGTATTTGATGTATCTTTTTCCAAAATCAAAGCGAATAATCCCTATTTTTTCATTCTTACAGAGTAAGCAAAAGAACCAAGGATTTTCCTGAAGGTTTTATAAATCTATCCACATAGTTTATGATTTCATCAGTTTATTGCAAATTAAATTATTCCAGCTACATTTCTACTGATAATTATGAAAATCATGTATTGATACATTTCTCCACATAAGCAGCATAGCAGAACATGGCCCACGATGCCTACTCAAGTGTTCTTTTGCATTTGACATATTTCTCTTGCTATTGCCTGACTCATCAAAACACTTTAATGCTAATTTATATTGAAGTATTTATAACATATTTGTAATTCAACAGCTGCAAGATGCTTTGTCACTTTTCAGTCTCTGTCTGTATGGATTCTCTTTGTGAGACCCAGAGAAGGCAATGGAAAGGGCTGCTGTACGGATGTAGATGTCCACATCAAAAACCAAACCAAAACCAAACCCCATACGCTTCAATTATGTACATTAAAGTCCTTAGTTCTGGGCGACTGCCAAACAACACTGCCCATACAATGTCCAAAAGAAATCAGAAATCATGCATTTACTAATGTACTATAGGTAGTCATCTCATAACTTGGAGATGATTCTGCTAACATCTGATTATACACATTCTTTGAGTTCTAGAACAGCAAAATAAAAATTCAGTCGCTCCATAGCCTAAAAAACGCAAGAAACATCCTATCAGGACTTAAAAGAAACAAAATAATTTTGATAACAATCTAGGTATTTAATTCCTTCTGTTGACTGGTAAGCAAGGATATCTTTAAACCACCATCAGAAGACATGAAGGAATGAGACACCACCAACAGGGTTGATACTGCTTACGGCTTGAGTGGCTGCGCACATGAAGAACAGCATTTAACTGTAACTGCTGCGAGGACTTTCCATATACAACATTTCCAACTCTCAGCTATATTGGTTTTGACAGTTTTACACAGTGTTGTCATGCAAGAGAGGGACTTGCAGAAAACTCTGCTACAGAAGACATTGCAAAAGCCAGGAAGAAGTTCCGCAGAGTACTTTCTAGGCTGCAGCTTCTGAGCCAGTTTCTTGGCATCAGCCTTTTGGTGAGGTTCACTGATTTGAAGGCATGTAACTGCAGACTGAGATAAAAAACAACAACAACAACAAAAAAAGAATACCAACTCTGCTCAGACTGTCATCTGCCTGTTGAAAAAAAATACATTGATCTAAAAATGAGAACAGGCAAGATGATGGCTCTGTGAACAAGAGCAAGACACTGTCCATTATTTTAATGGAGGGGAAAAGAAAGAGAATTTGGAGTGGGACATGAAAGAATCTGGAAATGCATGAAAAATCACCAGTAGTCAGGACAATTACAGAGAAGACATGTAGGAACAGATAGCGTTAGTACGGAACTGGAACAAAAGCTGAACAAAAGCTTAGGGGAAAGCTTTTAGTCAATACACAAGAAAGAGTAAATTGTAAATCCAGCAAAGGAATGCAATGATAGCTTCACCGATGAGCCACTGTCCTTTGATTTCATAGCAACTGCCTCAGACCTTTTTATCTCCATAAAGAGGTGATTACAGCTTTGTTGGGTCAAGTGACATATGGATCAGGACTGCCCAGAGTACAGTACTCTAAGTGCCACTGAACCGCATTAGAAACTGAACATGAACATCTGAATTTCAGCCTGAATGAGGAAAAAACATTTGGAACAGCTTGGAATGAATCCCATTTCTCCCTCCCACCAAGGAAAACAGATGGTATCAGAAAGATGAACAACATCCTAACAGTCTATGCTACTGTTCTTAAAGAATAAAAACAGAGAGGCAGAGGAGCATAGGACGGGAAGGAACTTTTCTGGCAAATTATGACACCCTACTACGGCTTACAACCACACCATTTAACCTCTTACCTAAACTTTTCTAACTCCACCTCCAGGCAAACGTTTTCTTGCTCCTGGCTAGTCCTACTGGAATGTTCTTGTGGAACTTCACTTTTTCTGAGTTTCATACTACTATTAATAGCTGGCCTAAACTCATTCAGGGGCTATTTATACCTACTTACTCCTTCGCCAACATGCTCACTTATAGGTATGAACTTGATAGAACAGACACAGCTCTAACAGAATAAGGCAATTCGGAAGAAGCAATAGAAACTGTTACAAAGTCATCAAAACCAGATTCATCCTTGTAGAATCTTTTTTGATCTTATCTGGCTATGTAAGGTATAAACAAAACAAATGTTCTAAAATACTGTTATTTAAACTAACTTTTTTGTTTCTTTTACCGTAATTGAAAGGGAAATACAGCAATAAAAAGTGATGCATGACATGGCTTCTCTACCAGCAAAACGACATATAAAGCATTCTTGGGCTCCCCCAAGCTAGAAAGACAGTGTGGTCAGGGGTCTGGAGCACGACATTTAGGAGAAGCTGAGAGAGATGGGTTTGCTTAGCCCCAGGATGAGGAGGCACAGAGTGATTCAGCTGCTCTCCTCATCTACATATTGGGGGATTGCAGGGAGGACAGACCAAGACTCTTCTCAGAGGTGCACAGGAAAAGGCCAAGGTAACAGGCACAAGTAGCAGCACAGAAAATTCTGACTAAGTATCAGGAAAAAAAGTCTCCACAATGAATGTGGTCAAGTACTAGAACAGTGGGGCCAGAGAGTTTGAGGAATATTCACCCCAGAGATACTCAAGAGGATGAGCAGCCTCATCCAGCATCAAAGCTAGCCCTGTTTTGAGCAAGAGTTGGACCACAGGCTCTCTACTTCTCAACTTCAGTAACTCTAAGGTTCTATGATTTGGTTTATTCATAGGTTTTCTTTCAGAAGTTCAGTTCATATACTGAAAACATCTCAGACTGGGAAAAAGAATTTAGATGAAGGTCATGTTAAGCTCTCCTTTTTATCAGGTGTCTGCTTTCATTACATAACGGAGCAGCACGGGAAAAGTTTTCTTGGAGTAAAAACATTCCACTTTTTCCAAAAGATGTAAAAAATACCTGCATTATTATGCTCCTCAGAAATGGAACAGAAAGACATTAACAATCATGGTCATGGTGTCCTGTAGAATATTAACTATATATAAACAATACTTTAACAGGCTTGTTGCCCGTTCGCTGTCAGAAACCTGACA